>NC_061116.1:181921488-182017694 GCF_002878395.1 Capsicum annuum
ATATATAATTACATACTAATTTATAGAACATATACACTTGTATACGTTAAAGATATACGTTTATAGAAGATATATACACATATATACGCACCATTCAATATATATGTACTATATATATATTGTAGTATATATATATATATATATATATATATATATATATATATATATATATATATTTACATACTAATTTATAAAACATATACACATGTATACGTTAAATATACACGTCTATAAAACACATATACACACCATTCAATATATATGTACTACTTTAAAATTAAATAAACTATATACTACAATATATATGTATTACAATATATAGATAGTTATATTATACTAATTTATAAAGCATATACACATGTATACGTTAAATATATACGTCTATAGAAGATATATACACACCATTCAATATATATGTACTACTTTAAATAAAATATATACTATTCTACAATATACATTTATATATACTACAATATGTATATATATATATATATATATATAGTTATATACTAATTTGTAAAACATATACACTTGGATACATTAAATATATACGTTAAATATACATGTGTATAGAAGATATATACAATAGTATACAAAACATATACTACTTAATATAATAAATTAATAATACTTGATAGTTAATTAATGAATGTTGAATTTTATTGATTGCAAAATGATCCAAAATTTATAATTTACATGAATAAAAAATCTACAAACTATGCATCATTTTTTCCAACTCATCCATGTTAATATTAATGGGAACTTGCATAGGATAGTCAAAGTCAATGGGGGCAAACCCATGCATTGGACTTGATTCTGTTGAGTTCTCCCGCAAAGTCATAATTTCTTCAAGTTTCTGCTCGTCATTCGGCTCCGATTTCATTCCTTGATTTCTTCCTTCTGCTCTAATCCAATCTCTGAGGCAAACTAGAACATTCATTGCATTGCTTCCCAATGAGTGTCGGTTGTCTCCAAGTTGCTGTCGTACCTAACTAAAGGCATTCTCTGATGCAACGGTTGACATTGAAACATTCAAGATATCTCTAGCTAATCTTGAAAGCACAGGTTATTGTGATTCATTATTCCTCCACAAATCCAACGTGTTGATTCGTCGTCTACGATCCTCTAGCGGCTACCGAAGATAATACTTAAGCTCTTCCTGATAAGTTAATGTGTAAGCTCCCTCATCAACACTGTTTCAACAGGGTAAATCATAAAAGGAATCAGGAAAATCACAATGTGCCGGCCTTTTAGAAAAGGATGGCACCTCAGGAGGATGAGGAGCGACAGTTAGACTGATATGTGTCGGTACAGCTAAATCAACTAAATCAGCATAGTGGTTATATAATTTATCTATGTAAGCATTCGCATCAGACGTAGCCGTCCACAAATCAGGTTGTACTTGTTCAGAATCATTGTTAGTATTTATTTCTAAGTTACGATAAATAAGAGTACTAAAATGACACATAGTATGATATTTAATGCACGGATTTAGCATAGCACCAACCAAGAAAATAGGAAAAATCGGAAAAAAATATTTTTTAGATTTAGTAAACATGGCACCAACAACATTTTCATAACCTTATTTATTTTTATATTCTTTGAGCAAACCAGAAATAGCAGTTATATATCCCAAAATATTACAAACAGTAGGATAATAAGCACCAAAAAATTCAGTCATAGCTACATAAATTTTTTTCAAAAACTTAAGAAGATCACTAATTACAACCCAATCAGAATCAAGTAGCATACAATCGGCAGAATCAACAAATGAACCACAATGTTGGTTAAAAGCTAATGTAATAGGAACTCTATATTTATAACAAGTTTTTAAAAAACATACGTAGAATTTCATCTAATATCAATTTCCTCAGGCATCAATATCGGTGCAAGTCCATTTTCTTGACATTTAACTTTAAATTTTTTAATTCTCGATCTAAGATTATTTTCTTGTACAAAACTAACAACAAGACGGATTTTTTCAATATAAATCTCAAAAAGCTCAAGACCATCTTTTACAATTAATTTCAGGTAACGGTGCTGATAGCTTAGATTTCAACTTTATTATAGCAGTCTTGTTGTTAGAAGCGTTATCAAAAGCGATACATAAGATTTTATTTTCGATACCATAAAATGCTGCAGCTTTATGTATTGAGTCAGCAATAAATTTTCCAGTATGTTTACGATCTTCATCATATAAAAAAGCAAGAATACGTTTTTGCATCACAAACTTACTATCCATCCAGTGAGAAGTAACGGTTAAATAATCATTTTTATTTACAGCACGACCAAAATCAGAAGTTAGGGATATTCTACATTGAATATTTTTTAACAATGTAGATAAATAAAAACAATATTGTCAATGAAGTCTAAAAATATCAGACCAACAAGTACTTCTAGGAATACCATTAAACATAGGATTATAAATTGCTTGAATATAATAAATAAAAGCATCAAAAGAAGGAAAACTAAAAGGTAAACAACCTACAGCTACTATTTTTGCTATTTCTTCCCGGTCCCTCATTTATTATACTTCTTCGTTACGTGACTGGTTGTTGGGTCTATTCTAGTTTGTGTGGGCCCACCAACAGCCTCACCACCTTGTGCAATTTTTCACTCTCTTTCTTGGTCTTCAGCTAAATGTCTCATTAACGTACCTATACCCCCTTGCTTGCCTCCTCTTTTATGCTTATATATTTTTTGACAAATATTGCATTGCACCTCAGTGTCTGATATACATTCAAAAAACTTCCATGCAACACTAGTTTGTTTACAAGCTCTTGGGGCACGGGGAGGACGGAGAGAGAGATTAACCGATTCGGATCTAACGTTAGCATTTCCTACTTCGGGTGTCTCACCAATATTTTCATCATCTTCATCTAAATCAATCGCATCTACTTCATTTTCTTCTTCTATACCATAATTTTTCTGAACTTCTAAATAATCCATATCGTGAGCACCTACACCTATTTCTTCCTCAAAAGGTTGACTAAGTGGTACCGGAGACGAAGGTACACGGGTATATCTAGTACTTAAAGTACCTCTACCGCTAGTAATTCGCTTTTTGCTACCACTACCACTTCCGGAATAAAAAATTTTGACACTTTTACCGAGGTTTCTTAATTTATCCATCGTATAAATCAAACTAAAAAATATTCAAAATACACAAAAAGTAATAAAAATAAATATTAAACTATTAATACACTAATTATAAATAAAAAGTAAGAGATGAAACGACAATACCAAATTTTGAAAGTATCCGAAGGTTGCGACTTTAGAAACTTCCACTTGTACTTAGTAATCGCAAAATTAAAAAAATTAAAGTGAGCACTTTAGAAATTAAATATATAGAATATTTGAGAATTGAGAAATGAGATTTGAGAGAGAATGAGATTTGAGACTTGAGAGGATGAAAAATTGTGTGGAAAATGATTTGAAAGTGTAGGGTATTTATAGAATTTTTTTTGGGATTAAAAAATGCTTTTAAATTAATTTTTTTTTTATATTTGGGCCCAAACTAGCCGTTGGGCCAATGGCTAGTTTGGCCCAATTTTTCAAAAGCTTAAAAAAAAAAATTAAATAGGCTTATCCGGGCCGGGTCGAGCCGGTTAACTAGCGGGCCCTAACCGGGTTGAGTCCAGTTCGGATTAACTGGGCCCAAATTCAAAACCCAATCGGATCGAGAACCGGGCCCTTAAAGCCCTTGGGCTTATCGGGCCGGGTCAAACCGGTCTGGTTTCCTTTAGTGGACCGGTTCGGGCCGGTTTCATTTGACACCCTTAATTTAAAAAGAGTACTTCCAAATTGGAAAGTTCACTCTTTCTCCCACATTGATGGAAGAAGAGAACTTGTGAGTGTTTAAAATAAGGAACATTTACTCCACATGGTAAGTGACGCAAGAAATAAGAGATGCCTCACGCTGTCACCGTCGTTGCTCGCTCGACTCGGCTTCAGTTTCAGCTTCGAATTTGGAAAATTATAATGCAGCTTTTTCTGTGTTTTGATACTCCATTTATATGCATGCATGCAGATTTCAAAACAGTGTTTCAAAATAGTGCAGTGCTGAAACGAAGGGATGCAACCCTTCAACGAAATGACATACTAATTTATGAAATAGTATGTCTGTTCGAAAAAGACACATTCTTTGGACAAACAGACATGGCTTTTCCAGAAAGGTCACTCCTTTTAAGTGAACTATTGCCACTTTTTAGAAGAGACACATGTTGACTATATAAACCTGCTTTCATCCACAGGTTTAGGTACGAATTTTCTGAAATAAAAACTCTCTTCTTGTCTTAAAAAACTTTCTGTGTGATCTATCAAACCATTGAGTGAGTTCATTAAATCCAATAATTTGAGGTACTGCTATTGTTTGGATTGAAATCCATTTTATCCTAGAAGGAAGATTCCAAAACATCGGGTACATTGAAATAAATTATTTCTTAAAGACACTCTGTGAATTCGGAGGACTTGGTCTTAAAGTCTGTTTCGTCTCTTTTTTGAATCTTAACACACTTCTTAGATAGATTATTCTTAATCTAGTGTTGAAGGTGTTGTAGAACTTCATAAGTGTTCTTATTAATACATGAACTATTGTTGAAGTTGGTGTTGCAATTATACAGATTCTTGTACCTGAAATACAAAAAAGATAATAATCTTAAGGAATTTTTTTATTTTGCAAAATCTATATTGCTTGTTTTTAGAGATTAAAACTTTAAGATTTCTACACCGTTTGAACTTAACTAGTAATTTGAAGACATAAAATCTTCATCACAAGTTAAAGATCATTCGGTTGACGATTAGAAGTCATAAAAACTTCATCGTTAAATAGAAACAAGAAGAAGAGTTTAAAGTAGCTTAACTATATAAGTAGTATTCTGAAAATACTAAATTTTATTGTCTTGTGGTGACAGAAAAAATGACTAATGAAAGTCAAATGCAAGATGCGGATACGACTGTGGGGGCAACTAGTATTGCCTCAACAAGTCGAGCAAATGCTCCACAACCATTGGCACCTGTGGAGAAGCCCAAAAAATTTATCCGCATTGACTTTAAGCAATGGCAGCAAAAGATGTTCTTTTACTTCACCGCTCTATGTTTTCAAAGGTTCACTACTGAGGATTCTCCTGAGGTGCTCGAGGGAATCTTGGACAAAGAGCATTTCATGATTGTAGAAGCTTGGAAACACTTGGACTTCCTTTGCAGGAATTATATATTGAGTGGTCTCCAAAACGACCTCTACAATGTTTACAGTGGAACTAAGACATCGAAGAAATTGTGGGGGACACTAGAACAAAAATACAAGACAGAGGATGCGAGAATTGAGAAATTCTTTGTTGCAAGGTTCATGGACATTAAAATGATAGATACCAAATCGGTTGTCTCTCAAATGCAGGAATTACAAGTAATCATTCACGATCTCCTAGCAGAAGGTATATCTTTGAAAAATACCTTAGTTGAACAAATTAAAAATATTCTTAGTACTCACGTAAACTGTTTTGTAGGTTTGATTGTGAATGAAGCATTTCAAGTAGCAGCGATCATTGAGAATCTACCACCTATGTGGAAAGACTTCAAAAACTACTTAAAGCACAAACACAAGGAGATGACTGTTGAAGATCTTATTGTTCGACTACCTATTGAGGAGGATAATAAGGCTGTCGAGACAAGGTCAAAAGGGAATTCTACAATTAATGGAGCACATATTGTAGAAGATGACCAAAATAATTCTAAGAAAAAGAAGAAAGCTAAACAAGAAAGCCATCAACCCAAGAAGAAATTCAAGTGAAAGTGCTTCAACTATGGAAAGATTGGCTGTAAGTCCACGGATTGTTGTGCCCCTAATAAAGGCAAGAAAAAAAACCAAGAAAATAAGATTGAGTTCAACAAAAAATGTGATGATTTGTGTGCTATGTTTTCAGAATGCAACTTGGTGGGGAATCCTCGCGAGTGGTGGATGGATTCTGGTGCCACCCACCATGTTTGTGACAATAAAGAGTTGTTTTCATCATTCACTCTAGCTCAAGTAGAAAAAATGATCTACATGCTGACTGCACTACGGCTAAGGTAGAAGGAACAGGGAAAATGGGCTTGAAAATGACTTCAGGAAAGGTCTTGACACTTAACAATGTCTTGTACATTTCGGAATTACGTAGGAACTTAATTTCTATTTAAATTCTAGACAAGAACAGATTTAAATGTGTAACTGTTTCTAAAAAATTATAATTAGCAAAGGAGAAGTATATGTAAGAAAAGGTTATCTCACCGAGGGCCTTTATAAGATGAATGTAATGAATGTTGAAATCAATAAAAGTTCAAATTCTTCTTACTTGCTTGAGTCTTATAATGTGTGGCATGAACGTTTAGGCCATGTTAATTACAAAACATTATGAAAACTGATTAACTTAGAGGTTTTGCCAAACTTTGAGTGTAATAAATCAAAGTGTCAAATGTGTGTGGAATAAAAGTATATAAAGCATCCTTATAAGTCTGTTGAAAGGAATTCCAATCCCTTAGACTTAATACACACTGACATTTGTGATATGAAGTCAACACCATCACCCGTTGGGAAAAATTATTTCATAACTTTTATTGACGATTGCACTAGATATTGTTATGTCTACTTGCTAAATAGTAAGGATGAAGCAATAGATGCGTTTAGGAAATACAACACTTAAGTAGAAAATCGGATAGAGAAAAAGATAAAAATAATAAAAAGTGATAGGGGTGGAGAATATGAATCTCTATTCGCCAAAATATGTGTAAAGAATGGAATTGTCCATCAAACTACGACCCCACATTCACCTCAATATAATAGAATTGCGGAAAGTAAAAACCAAAAGGAAATGATGAATGCTGTAACGACCGAATTTTCTAGAACCGAAAAGTCACATGGTGCTCATGATTCCGAAGGACAACAAGCTAACCCTCTACTGATATCTGTACCTGAACACTTCATAATATAGATAATAAATACGAAAACTGGCCATAAGGTTCAAAAAATCTAAAAATACTCAAAATTTAAAATTGAATACTGATACATCTATTCGAAAAGCCTCTAAAATGTCTGAGCTGTGGAGATGATGAAAGATATCCCCAACTAACTCTGTTTACTGAAAATAAACTAAATCTGATTCGATAATAAAATAAGGATCATCTTCAACTGAAGAGGACTCACTTCTATGTCTACTGCTACTAACTGGGACTGAACTGCTAAGGATACTCTGGATCTCGTGCCTCTGAACCTATGGTGTCAAATAAAACACCATAGCGTAAATGTGTCAGTACGAGAATATGCCGAGTATGCAGATGAGGTAAGGTTAAATGCAAGGGCTCATGCATGGACAATTACTTAATTGAATAATCATGAGAATACTGAATAAGAACACATCCATGAATGCACAAACCATAGCCACAATCATCACGACTCTGAATACTAAAACTCGGATACTACTTTACTAACATATGAACTTACTAATAATGCCTGAGATACTGAACACTGAATTATCTGATACTGATAACTGAGTATTAGAGTTGAGATCAGTCTTATCTAGCGAGTGATCTCAAAAACTGATGATACTGAAACTGATTAACTGAATCTACTCATATCAATGACTGAATTTTAAGCTTTCTACTCTCGACTGACTGCATCGGATATCAAACCTTTATAGCGGATGATTCCAAAATCTACTATCAATGATAAGAAATGATCATGTCCAAATCTGACAACAAAAATACTCACCTGAATCTGAGACTGATATCAATCTTATCTGACGGGTGATCTCTAGATCTGATAACAAGAATACTCAACTGAATCTGAGAATGAGATCAAGCCTATATAACGGGTAATCTCGAGATCTGATAATAAGATTACTCAACTGAATATGAGACTGAGATCAAGCCTATTTGACGGGTGATCTATAGATATGATAACAAGAATACTCAATTGAATTTGAGACTAATATCAAGCCTATCTAACGGGTGATCTCGGGATCTAATAATGAGATTACTCAACTGAATATGAGACTGAGATCAAGCCAATCTGATGGGAGATATTTAGATATGATACTGAATAACTTTATATGGGACCAAGCCTATCTGACAGGTGGTCCATGAATCAATGGAACTATTTGAGTTCCTCACTGAGATAGATGATTCTATCTGACAGTCCAGATTTTTAAAGATTGATACTGAAACTGCAACTGTGGGAAGTAGTCACTTAACCTACATGCCCTGAATCTCAACTGGTGGGGTCCAACTTGTGAATCCAGCTGGAAGGGTATCAATACCGTGCCACGGCTAAAGACTTCTCTGGTCAAGCCTATCTGATGGGTAACCCTCGCAGGAAGTCAAGCCTAAGGCAATATAATAGTCAAGCCTATCTGACGGGTGACCAACCTTTCCTGATGGGTGACTCCTGCATCCTGCACTTGCTACGCAGTTTTGGAGTTTAGGGATTGCTCCTAACGACTTTGCCTCTCTGACGTGGAGCCGCCATCCTTTCCCTCGCTCGGTGCTAGCTCCTACTCCCAACTGAAAGACTTTGAACTAATTCTTAACTGGACACAAACTAAGTTGAATCTGATACTGATCATATTTATCGAATGATCTGACTGAGTTAAGCTGAATTTACTTGGTTCGTATCTGATGGAATACTACTGAATTACGTTATCTGACTGAACGACACTGATCTTTGAATAGAGTACTCGATTAGTACAGAGGTTAGAACTGAACACTTGAATACTACTAGATCTGAGCTGGGTATAAATTGAGGCTAGATTACTAGTGATACTGAGATTACGGCGATTACAAAGATTACTGAGATTTCTTAAGTTCTATATCTGTCTAAGAATACAGAGTTCTATAACTCGCTGAGTTCTGAGAATCATGGCTCCACTGGAATTATCGTAAAAACTAATACGGGCTCTAGACAGCAGCTAAACTATCGGGTATAAATAACCCCAGGACTCGATAACATAAAAGTAAAACATAACCATTCTTGAATAATCAAGACCATGGACAATCATTCACCATCACAATCACTAAGGCATCACTTTAAGCATTTAGGAATCCTAAACATGTAATAACATAGGGGGACATGCAATTGGATCATACTCCATTCAACAAGGCCTTGCATCAAGCACTTCGCACATATTTAAGTCTTGGAATGTACCAGAGAACACATAATTGGGGAATTTCATGCTATCATGTTACAATTCATTCATCAAACACTTAGCATGTATTAAAGTCTTAGCATGTATCAAATAACACATAATTAGGGAATTTCATGCTATCATGCCATAATTCATTCACTAAGGCTTTTCAACAAACACTTGGCATGCATGGGCTTGCACACAATTGGAGATTTCTAGTCAACATACTATAATGACTCTAATTCCTTCACATAAGCATTTTATCAAACATATGGGGAGCACGCTTTGCTTATTCAACAATTTTCTTCACTTAATTGACATGGACACATCACTTAACAAGCAACTTGAAGAGATTTTATTATGAACATCACATGAATATCACATACTAGGATCAAAGCTTGAAAACTTTGCAAACAAACATGAATCAAAACTCAATAATAGCATGAACATCAATTTCAACACACATGAATCATGAAAACCCATAAACATAAGATCTTTAAATTTTTTAAAAGGGTTCTTGAGCTTCTTGGATGAAAGGGACCCAAGAATCAACATCTACATACCTTAGAGAAACTCTTTCTTAAAATCTCTTGGAGAGATTCTTGATTTCTCTTGATTTTTCTTGAAGAAAAAGGAAGGGTTTTGATTTTGTAGAAATCCTAGTTTTTGATGTTAAAAATGAGAAATGAAGTTGTGAGCCTTGATCGGACATAAATAGGGGCTAAAAAGAGTGGGAAATTACCCAAAAATCCTTTTTAAAATTGATTTAAAAATGCAGAACGGGGTCTGCAATGATCGAATCGACGATCCATCGCAAATCTGATGGTCCGTCGGATCATCCGTCGTACATTGATCCAAAAAGAACATACTTCCTTGGCTGCGACGATCCATCGCAAAACTGAAGGTCTGTCGGATAGTCCGTCGTACGTTGTCCAGGGAGAAACCACTCTGCCTCAGCGCGACGGTCCCATCAATAGTCCGTCTCAGCCTCGTCGGTCCGTCGGATCATCCATCGCATGTGACGGTCTCAGCAATAGTTCATCGCAGCTTTGACGGTTCGTCATCCTGGCTGTCACACTTGGGCGTCACTACCTTGGTTACGATGGGCTGGGGGACTGTCCATCACAAGCTCAACGGTCCGTCAACCTGGTCGTCGCACCTGAGCAGTTCCAACTATTTTCAGTAAAACAGCCATAACTTCCTTGTTTGATCCTGGATTTTGATGAAATTATTATCGATGGAAAGCTTATTCAATGATCTACATGACAGAGATATTAGAGAAATTATACACGGTTAAAAATATTTCTCACTTGAGAAAACACTTCTCAATCTTTGAATGACAAATTTACGCTTTACTTGACACGCTCTAAGGCTCAAACTACGAGAGAAATTTGTGGGGAATTACATTATCTCCCCCCTGGAAACATTCGGCCTCGAATGTCACTTGATATGCTAAGAATAATGATCAATTGAACTTACTTAATGAATAAGAACATCTGAAATATGACTAAACAACTGGAACAATTGATACTCTGAGTTCTCATACTAGACATGCATATCTGATGCATGGAATACTCGACTGAAACTACTCATAAGCTGAATTCTCATAATAGATATACATATCTGATGCATGGATTCGTACCTGAGCTGTTCTCATAAATGCATGACTGAATATACTGAAAAGCTGAACTCTTTCTCCTGAACATGCATATCTAATGCATGAATGTCTGACTGAACTGACTCTCGAAAGCATGACTGGCTATGCAATAACAACTGATGTTAACTTCGTAAGGAGAGTTTGAACATGAAACTCAATGAGTCTAAGGACACAAAAGCATCGAAATAACATGGGGTATCTCTCTGTTGGGACTCTATGTCCCTCTAAAGACACTTCTCTAAAATACTAGGCCGGTGTACGGGGCACCTATGAAGTGGTCATGATTGACCGACTGAGATCTGAAACTAATGCATGACTCATGCTAACATATAGCTCAAAATGGAAGCAAAGGATCTAGCAATGCATATCACAAAGATGAAGGACTAATAACATACCCGAGTCTATATCAGGGAACCTTTCCTGATCATGGAAAGCCTGAAACGCATAGAGACTATTCTGACACTGACCACTATTAGTACTGGAAGGGGCACTCAGCTGAAGAAACTTTCTACCCCTCTAAGCTAGCGCTCTACACTCTCGTATTTTGTGGCCTAGCTTACCACACCTAAATCACATATCACTACCGACTCTATACACAAATAGGTAGCTTTTGCCACTCTCTCTACAAAATGGATTGGTACGAACACCACTAGCACTACTTAGGGCTTTAGAGCCTGGCGCCCCATCATAACTACATCCCTGAACTTTGGTGCGGGTACACTAGCTGAGGATGGAGCTGGGATTGAAAATCTCTGACTATGCTGAGAATGACTACCACCCTGGGATCCTGCCTGAGAGAAACCATGACCACCTGTCCTGGCTCTCTTACTCACTCTCTCTCTCTTTCTTTTGCCTTATCTGCCTTAATCTGCTACGCATGCATCATCAGTCTAGCAAGGTCCATATCTCTATTGAGCATAGTATCCCTACACTCTTTCAACACTAACCTGGATGTACCAGTCACAAACCTACTAATACTCATTCTAGGGTTAGCTATCAAGTTAGGAGCATACTTAGCTAACTGGTTGAACTTAAGACAATACTCTTTCACTATCATGGAGCCTTGCCTTAGGTTCATGAACTTTTCTACCTTAGCCTCTCTCATCTATATAGAGAAAAAATTATCTAAAAAGGTATCCTGAAACTCTTGCCAAATCACATGAGTTGTATCCTCCCTTGTACCCTTCTTCCACATCACTACCCAATCATAAGCAATATCCTTCAGCCTATAGGACACTAACTCTGCACTTCCTCAGAAACCTGTATAATCTGAGTAATCTTCCTCACCTTCTCTAGTAAAGTTGTGGGTCCTCACCTGCTATTGACCCAAAGAATTCTGGCAGGATCATTTTCATAAAATCTCTAATTTTGGCTGCGGATGAACCTTCATCTTGCTAAAGTGAGGCCACAGCCTGACGGTTGCCCTGAATATTAGTCGTCACAACTTAGGATAGCGTATGAAAATCTACCTAAAACTTGGCATGTGACACACTCTAATTCTCAGGATCTACTGGCTGAGGGGGTTGGTCATCAGCCCTATAGGCACTATCTCTGTGAGGAGGCATACTCTATAAATAGAAAAAATAAGTGGATTAGACTAAGGATCAACTTGAGCTCATGCTCATTCGCACGACATGGAACTGAAAGAAGGAAAACTGCTCCCAAAAATATCTTATAGCCTCTTGTTCATAAATGTGATGCGCAACACACCCATGCACAAGACTCTATTAGATACGTCTTTTGAGACTCCCTAGGAACCTATTGAACCCTAGTCTCTGATACCAAGTTTGTAAAGACCCAATTTTCTAGAATCAAATTGTCACACGATGCTCATGATCCCGAAGGACCAAAAGCTAACCCTCTACTAATATTTGTACCTGAACACTTCATAATATAGATAATAAATACAAAAACTGGCCATAAGGTTCAAAACATCTAAATATACTCAAAATTTAAAACTGAATACTAATACATCTATTCGAAAATCCTCTAATCTGTCTGAGCAGCGAAGATGATGGAACATGTCCCCAACTAACTCTGTCTACTGAAAATAAACTAAATCTGATACAATAATAAAATAAGAATCATCCTCGACTGAAGAAGACTCACTTCTATGTCTACTACTGCTGACTGGGACTGAACTACTAAGGATACTCTGGATCTCATGCCTCTGAAGCTATGGTGTCAAATAAAACACCATAGCGCAAATGCGTCAGTATAGAAATGTACCGAGTATGCAGATGAGGTAAGGCTAAATGCAAGGTCTTATGCATTGATAATTACTTAACTGAATAATCATGAGAATACTGAATGAGAACACATCCATGAATACATAAACTAAAGCCATAATCATCACGACTCTGAATACTAAAACTCGGATACTACTTTACTAACATATGAACTCACTAATAATGCCTGAGATACTGAACACTAAATCATCTGATACTGATAACTGAGTACTGGAGTTGAGATCAGTCTTATCTAGCGAGTGATCTCAAAAACTGATGATACTGAAACTGATTAACTGAATCTACTCATATCAATGACTGAATTTTAAGCTTTCTACTCTTGACTGACTGCATCGGATATCAAACCTCTCTAGCGGATGATTCCAAAATCTTCTATAAATAATAAGAAATGACTATGTCCGAATCTGACCACAAGAATACTCAACTGAATCTGAGACTAAGATCAAGCCTATCTAACGGGTGATCTCAAGATCTGATAACAAGAATACTTAACTGAATTTAAGACTGAGATCAAGCCTATCTGACGGGTAATCTCAAGATCTGATAATGAGATTAATCAACTGAATATGAGACTGAGATCAAGCCTATCTGACGGGTGATCTGTAGATCTGATAACAAGAATACTCAACAGAATCTAAGACTGATATTAAACCTATCTAATGGGTGATCTCGGGATCTGATAATGAGATTACTCAAATGAATTTGAGACTGAGATCAAGTCTATCTGACGGGTGATATCTAGATCTGATAATAAGAATACTCAACTGAATATGAGACTAATATCAGGCCTATCTGATGGGTGATCTCGAGATCTAATAATGAGATTACTCTACTAAATATGAGACTGAGATTAAGCCTATCTGACGGGTGATATCTAGATCTGATGCTGAATAACTTTATATGGGACTAAGCCTACCTAACGGGAAGTCCATGAATCAATAGAACTATCTGAGTTCTTCACTGAGATAGATGAGTGTATCTGATACTCCTAATTTCTGAAGATTGATACTGAAAATGCAACTGTGGAAAGTAGTCACTTAACCTACATGCACCGAATCTCAACTGGTAAGGTCTAACTTGTAACCGCAGTAGGAAGGGTGTCAATACCATGCCACGGGTAAAGACATCTCTGGTCAAGCCTATCTGACGGGTGACCTTCGCAGAAAGTCAAGCCTAAGGCAATATAATAGTCAAGCCTATCTGACGGGTGACCAGCTTTTTCTGATAGGTGACTCCTGCATCATGTGCTGGCTACGTAGTTTTGGAGTTTAGGGATTGCTCCTAACGACTCTGCCTCTCTGACGCGAACCCACCATCATTTCTCTTGCTCGGCGCTAGCTCTTACTCCCAACTAAAAGACTCTGAACTGATTCTTCACTGATCACAAACTAAGCTAAATCTGATACTGATCATGTTTCTCGAATGATCTGACTGAGTTAAGTTGAATTCACTTGGTTTCGTATCTGATGGAATACTACTGAATCTCATTATCTGACTGAATGACACTGAGCTTTGAATAGAGTACGCGATTACTACAGAGGTCAGAACTGAACACTTGAATACTACTAGATCTGAGATGGGTACGGAACTGAGGCTAGATTACTAGCGATACTGAGATTACGGCAATTACAGAGATTACTAAGAGTTCTTAAGTTCTATATCTGTCTGAGAATACAGAATTCTATAACTCCTTGAGTTCAGAGAATCATGGCTCCACTGGAATTATCGTAAAAACTGACACGGGCTCTAGACAGCAGCTAAATTATTGGGTATAAATACCCCCAGGACTCGATAACATAAAAGTAAAACATAACCATTCTTGAATAATCAAGACCATGAACAATCATTAACCATCACAATCACTAAGGCATCACTTCAAGTATTTAGGAATCCTAAATATGTAATAACATAGGGGAACATGCTATTGGATCATACTCCATTCAACAAGGTCTTGCATCAAGCACTTCGCACATATTTAAGTCTTGGTATGTACCGGAGAACACATAATTGGGAAACTTCATGCTATCATGTTACAATTCATTCATCAAACACTTAGCATGTATTAAAGTCTTAGCATGTATCAAAGAGCACATAATTGGAGAATTTTATGCTATCATGCCACAATTCATTCACTAAGGCTTTTCAACAAACACTTGGCAAGCATGGGCTTGCACACAATTGGGGAATTCTAGTCAACATGCTATAATGGCTCTAACTCCTTCACATAAGCATTTTATCAAACATTTGGGGAGCATGCTTTGCTTATTCAACAATTTTCTTCACTTAATTGATATGAACACATCACTTAACAAGCAACTTGAAGAGGGTAGATCATGAAAATCAAAACTTAATTATAGCATGAACATCAATTCTGACTCACATGAATCATGAAAACCCATAAACATATGATCTTTAAATTTTTGAAAAGGGTTCTTGAGCTTCTTGGATGAAAGGGACCTAAGAATCAACATCTACGTACCTTAGAGAAACTCTTTCTTGAAAGCTCTTGGAGAGATTCTTGATTTTTCTTAAAGAAGAAGGAAGGGTTTTGATTTTGTAGAAACCCTAGTTTTTGATGTTAAAGATGAGAAATGAAGTTGTGATCCTTGATCGGATATAAATAAGGGTTGAAAAGAGTGGGAAAATACCCAAAAATACCTATTAAAATCGAGTTAAAAATACTGAACGGGGTCTGTGATGGTCGAATCAATGGTCCGTTGCAAGTCTGACGGTCCGTCGGATCGTCCATCGCACATCGATAAAAAAGAATACACTATCTTGGCTGCGACGGTCTGAGCGATGGTCCATTGGATCGTCCGTCACACGTTGGCCAGGAAGAGGCCACTCTGCCTCAGCGCGATAGTCTGTCACAGCCTCGACGGTCTGTCAGATTTTCCATCTCACGTAACGGTCTCAGCGACGGTCCGTCTTCTTGGCTGTCGCACTTGAGCGTCAATGCCTTGGTTGCAACGGGCTGGGCGAAGGTCCATCGCAAGCTCGACGGTCCGTCACAAGCTCGACGGTCCGTCAACTCAGGCGTCGCACCTGGGCGGTTTCGACCGTTTTCAGTAAAACAGCCATAACTTCCTCGTTTGATTTCGGATTTTGATGAAATTAGTATCGATGGAAAGCTTATTCAATGCTCTACATGGAAGAAAGTCGATATTAGGAAAATTCTACACGATTAACAATATTTATTACTTGGTAAAATACTTCTCAATCTTTGAAGGCTGGATTTACGCTTCACTTGACACGCTCAAAGGCTCAGAGTACGAGAGAAATTTGTAAGGTATTACAAATATCTTGCTTATAAGTTCTGATTTACCATAAAACTTATGGGGGGAGGCTATCCTTATAGCCAATCGTATACTCAATAGAGTTTTCCGTTGTAAGATACAATTAATTCCTTATGAAAAATGGAAAGGAAGAAAACCCAACTTGAAATATTTCAAAGTGTGGAGGTGTCTAGCAAAGGTCTAAGTTCCTATGCCTAAAAGGGTTAAGATAAGACCTAAGACTGTGGACTGCATGTTCATAGGATATGATAAAAGCAGTAAAGCATGTAGGTTTTCGGTTCATAAATTCAAACATCTGGATATAAATGAAAATACGGTAATTGAATCAGATAATGCTAAATTCTTTTAAAACATTTACCCATATAAAATTAGACATGAACAGTCTAGTAGATAATCTAAACGACCTCGAGATGAACCAAGTATGAATGTACCTAATGAAGAGAATCCAAGACATAGTACACATCAAAGAATGTCTACTTCATTTGGATCAAATTTTGTAACATTTCTCTTAGAAAATGAGCCTCAAACATTTAAAAAAGCAATGTCATCGTTAGACTCATTCTTTTGGAAAGAGGCAGTCAACATTGAGATTGATTCAATTTTAAGCAACCATACGTGAGAATTGGTTGATCTTCCTCCAGGAAATAAACCTTTAGGTTTTAAATAGATTTTCGAAAGGAAAATGAAGGCGGATAGTACTATTGACAAATACAAGGCAAGACTTGTAGTAAAAGGCTTCAAACAAAAAAAGCCTTGATTACTTTGATACATACTCGTCAGTAACAGGGATAACATCAATTCGAATGTTAATTGCCTTGGCAGAGGTATATAATCTTGAAATCCATCAAATGGATGTGAAAATTGCATTCGTAAATGGAGAAGAGGAGGAAGAAATTTACATGGAACAACATGAGGGTTTTGTGGTTCCAGAAAAGGAGAATCAGGCGTGTAAACCGATTAAGTCATTGTATGGACTAAACCAAGCACCTAAATAATGACATGCAAAGTTTGACCAAACCATGTTGGCAAACGGGTTCAAGATAAATGAATGTGATAAATGTGTTTATATTAAAGACACTCCGAATCACCAAGTAATTGTGTGTTTAGATGTAGATGATATGTTGATCATCAGTAGAGACATTTCAAACATAAATGCTACAAAACGAATGCTCGAGAGCAAGTTCGATATGAAAGACCTTGGAGTTGCGGATGTGATCTTAAGTATAAGAATCCATAGAACTCCACAAGGGTTGGCATTGTCACAGTCTCATTATATCGAAAAGGTACTTCACAAATTCAAGTATATGGAATTAGGTATTGTCAAGACTCCTTTGGATGTAACCTTTGCACTTTGAAAGAATAAAGGTGAAAGTGACTCACAATTGGACTATGCAAGAGTATTGGGATGTTTAATGTATATAATGAAGTGTACACAACCAGATATAGCATGCGCTATTAGTAAATTGAGTCGGTACGCAAGTAATCCTAACAAAACTCATTGGATGGCAATGAAAAGAGTTTTGGGGTATCTTAAATACACTCAAGACTATGCCTTGCATTATAATAAATATCTTGCGGTACTTGAAGGATATAGTGATGCAAATTGGATCAGCGAATCGAAGGAAGTAAAATCCACAAGTGGATATGTATTTACTATTGGTGGAGGAGCAGTCACTTGGAAATCATCCAAACAGACTTGTATTGCTCGCTCTATAATGGGATCTGAATTTATCGCATTGGATAAAGCCGGTGAAGAAGCAGAATAACTCTGAAATTTCTTGGAAGATATTTCTTATTGGCCCAAACCAGTGGCACCAGTATGTATACACTGTGATAGCCAAGCGACAATAGGTAGGACAGGGAGCAAGATGTACAACGGTAAATCTCGTCATATACAACGGAGACATAATACCATTAGGGAACTTCTCTCTAGTGGAATTATCATTGTTGACTATGTAAATTCAATGTATAATGTGTTAGATCCACTTACAAAAGGCTTATCTAGAGAAGGAGTGGAAAGTACATCCAAGGGAATGGATTTAAGGCCTAAGACAAGTCAGCATGACGGTAACTATACCTAGCAGACTGGAGATCCCAAGAGCTAGGTTCAAGGAGATCAAACAAAGTTTTGTCTGACAGGTTCAACATTGTCAATTGTCCAACCCATTCTCATGATGTAGACAATGTTCAGTAAACAAGGATAAGACCTAAGGTGAAAAGTCTTTTAATGATTATCTAAATTTGGCAGATTTGACCAAATAATTTAATCTATAGGATTGAACGTTTAGAAATCACCTATGTGAGGGCAAAATGCAAGTCGTTTCAAGGAGAATGTTAGTAAGGCCTATTTTCTAAGCTCTTATGAAATCGGGACGTGTTCATGGCTGAAAATAACAAAACCGTGAGAACCATAAATGGTAAAAGGCTGGTTGTGTGACATGTGTTGTTTAGGTGTACACCAAAACTCGATGGTTCAATGATATCAAATCTACCGATTTACCGAATGCATCAGATGCATGTTCACTACAGAAAGTTCAAAGGAAAACCCACTTATCCAGATGCAATCAGTCTTTGCTTGATAATCACATACTTGTCCGTAAAAATTTTACAAAAAAAAAATAGTCATTTCCCATTCATGTGGGGGATTGTTGGGTTCAAAGTATATGAAAAAGTGTGAATGAAAAATGGAGGGAAAATAGTGGAGAAGGGAGACACCAATTTAGAAAGTGTACTCCTAAATTGGAAAGTTCACTCTTTCTCCCACATTGGTGCAAGAAGAGAACTTGTGAGTGTTTAAAATAAGGAACACTTACTCCACATGGTGAGTGAGGCAAGAAATAAGAGATGTCTCGCGCCGTCGTCGTTGCCGCTTGCTCAGCTCGGCTTCGGCTTCGGCTTCGTATTCGAATTCGGATTCGGATTTGAAAAACACATTCTTTAAACGAACAGACATGGCTTTTCCAAAAAGATCACACCTTTTAAGTAAACCATTTCCACTTTTCAGAAGAGGCACATGTTGGTTATATAAATCTGTTTTCATCCACAGGTTTTGGTACGAATTTTCTGAAATAAAAACTCTCTTCTTGTCTTGAAAAACATTTTGTGTGATCTATCAAACCGTTGAGTGAGTTCGCTAAATCCAACAATTTGAGGTACCGCTATTGTTCGGATTGAAGGCTCATTTATCCTGGGAGGAAGATTCCAAAACCTCGGGTACAGTGAGGAGAATTATTTCTTAAGGACACTCCTTGAATTCGGAGGACTTGGTCTTAAATTCTGTTTCTATCTCTTTTCTTAATTTTAACACACTTCTTAGATAGATTATTCGTAATCTAGTGTTGAAG
Organism: Capsicum annuum; assembly: GCF_002878395.1. Classification (NCBI taxonomy): domain Eukaryota; kingdom Viridiplantae; phylum Streptophyta; class Magnoliopsida; order Solanales; family Solanaceae; genus Capsicum; species Capsicum annuum. Next base: position 181,941,187 of record NC_061116.1, read on the forward strand.
GTGTTACAGAACTTCATAAGTGTTCTTATTTATACATGAACTATTGTTAAAATTGATATTGCAATTATACAGATTCTTGTACCCGAAATACATAAAAGATAAAAATTTGTGATAACGTAAGAGCAATAAAAAAAAACTTCCAGAGGAATAGTGGAGGATTTATGCAACTGTCCCTTTTAGGCCCCTGTTTAAATTGTCCAACGTCCACATTTTTTAAAAAAAAGTTATGCAGATATAATTCCTTCAAAATACTAAAGCATTAGATAGTTTCCTTATTTTATTACAAAAGTAATTTTTAAATTGTAATCTTAAATCTTAAAAATCTAACAGTAAAATAAAAATAATAATCTTATATTAATTATTAATATAAAAAAAAAAAAAAAAATAAAAAAAAAAAAAATATATATATATATATATATATATATATATATATATATATACAAAAATTTCACGTTGATGGTTCATGAGATGCGGCCGTAAGTGCAATTTACAACGGCCGAGCTACAGCATCCGGGTCAAAACCTGTTCTCAAGCTTCTTCTTTTTTCGTGAATCTCAGTATGATTTGTGAATTATTAATAACATATTTTTTAAATATAGGATAATAAAGCAACGTTTTGTGATACATTTGATTGTTAAGATTGCCAGACAATAATCTGCTAAGAGAAAAATAATATTTGTTGTCTTGATTATTTTGTGAATACTTATGAATTTATGAATTATTTGACATATGTGTCCTCTTTTATAGGCATGAGTCAGGTTTATGATAAAGTAGTCTTTAAAATATTTTAATGATCATTAATATGAAGGTGGATTGAACTCGTCTTGTAAAGTCTTATTTTTATTATTTGAAAATAGATGAGACCCGTTCAATAGAGTCCTATTTTAACTCTGATAAAATTTCGATGTCCATGAATGCACCTATTTCAAAGCTTGTCAAGTGTAGACTTGTCAAAATTCAAAGACCAGGACTTGAAGTATCTATAGAAATGGAGCTTCGATCTTTGCTATTTTTATGGCTCCAAATTTGGCAGATCTTCCTAGATATAAAAGACTAATTTGATTTATTGGGTGTGATAATTTGTTTGCAATCAAAATAATTTCTTTTTGACAATAACTATGAATTATTACCATACCAAAAAATAATTTTGTACATCTAAGTGAGCATCCACCTCTGAAATTAGTTAAGTCAAGTCAGTAAACCTCGAAAATAACTACTAATTACAAGACATCAGTATCAACAGACTAATCCTCCTACCACTTTTTGTATGGCTGAATAATTCTATCCTTTCTCTAATTACAAATTGAATCTGTTGAACTACAAAACTAGTATTAACAGAACTATTTTTAGACTCTATAATTTCCAGTCATCCAGATGTAATAAACCACAACTTCACACAAGTTGCAAAAAAATTTAAAATGATGAGATATGATCGAAATTACAACTAATACGATGGTACGCGCGCGCGTGTGATTACTCCTATATGTTTGCCCTTGTTTTTTCTTTCCTAATATTTTTTTATGATTTGAGGGCAGACCTTTTTGTGATATAATTGATTTAGAAGAAGTCGGGCGTAACTTTATTTTGAGAAAGATAATATTTGATGCGTTGATATTCCCTTTATAAATATCCAAAAATTTATGGATATATGAAATATCTTTTAAAAAAATGTGGGTGTTCCTTTTTGTAGGCGTGAGCTAGGATTTAGAGGAAAACAACATGTTAAAATCTAAACTGACGCTATAACTTAAAAGTGGATTGACTCATTATAAATCCTATTTTTAGAGTTTAAAGATGGACTGACCTCACTCATCTTGTAAATACTACTCCATCCGTTCCATTTTACTCGTTCCAAATTTTCTAATTTAATTTTTTATTTTACTTGCCATTTTTCATTAATCAAGACAAAGTAATTTTTTTTCTTTTTTATCTTTAGAATTAATTATTTTTTCTCCAAATTAAAATGTACACATTATTTAATAGGAGTATTATGGTAAAGTAATCATGTTATTAATTATTTTTTTTAATCAATGTGTGATATTAAATTAGAACGATTAAAATGGGACGGATGAAGTATTTTAAATCTCATAAAATTTTAATGTCTACCGTAAGTAGAACCTTCCCAAAAAAAAAGAGATGTTTTTCCAAACCTTGATTTAAAGATGGCTCACTTTAAAGCTAACCTCCAACCAGGTGATTTATTGGCCTATTGGGCTTGCTAAAATACAAGTCCAAGATTTGACTTTGCTTCCCTAATAAATGATGATGTGTTTTCTCACTCAGATGATAGAACAAGGTACGAATTGAGACACATTTCTTTAGAATTTACTTAACACTCTTATTAGTTCACTTTTTCTTATTTATTACTAGTATATTTCTTAAGGAAAAGTCAAAAATAATTATCAACAAGTAAAAGTGAAAAATTTTAAGTGAGTACTATCATGATCTGACAAAATTGATAAAATTACGACAACAATACAATTAAGAACATTGAAAGGTAAATTAACTTAAACGTGTTTTCTGTTGCAAAGAAAACCCGTTTTCTAATTAATGGAGTGATAGAGGTTCTTTTAAAGGCAATTAAACTAAGGCTACATGGTCAATGTTGAATTGTTAAAAACCTCAATAAAGAAAGTAGTTTGGCAGCAATCCACATAGACTTTGACAAAATGATTCATTATTGCTTCGTTATACTCTCTTCGTCTCAAAATGATAGTCAAATTTCACTAATTTTAAAGTAAAATTAATCTAATATTTTAAAATTTAAAAGTATTATAAATTATAATTTTTATATTATTAATATAATTAAAAAATACATCTTATAATATTAATCAAAATTCAAATTATTTGACGACAAAAAGAAACAATAACAAGTATAAAGTAATGAATGGAGTATAGATTTTTAAAATATCTTTCTTCACTCTATTCATTCATTAAATTTAATAAATAAAATGAGTCAAATTACGGTTTATTTAAAAAATATTTATACATGATAAATAACTCTAGTACCATGGCCCTCTCTTCCCCACACCTTTGATTACCCCCTGGCATTCCCTATGGAACACGGCATTGGGTATCACTGGCCCGATGAATTTGTACAGCGTAAGACTTATTTAAAAAATATATATTTTTTAAAAGAAATTATTTTTAATGTCTGGATTCGAGACAATAAAAGTGAAATTCAAGAGAGGGGAGGGATGAATTGAAAACTTTTCCTGAGCCGACTGATCAGCCTCGATAGTCAATTCACCTGCAGTTTAGTATATCGAATAAAATAGAGTAAACTTAAATGCATAAATAAATAAACAAGTAGAGAAATAACACAAAGATTTACCCTGACTCAAAACACAGATGTGGTGCCTGCTTCCAGTCCACTTGGGTAACAAGGATTTCCTTAGAGCTTTCAAAGTATGAGTTGGAATACAAGTGGGATGAACAATTTCTAAATATTATTTTATTATTTAGATCTTGTGACACAGCTTCAACTGATATGACTAAGTTCACTCGACCTTTCTATTTTGTAACTATTGTAAACTTGAAATTACAAAGTTTTTGGATACTAGGATTGAGACACACTAAGAGTTTTCTGTCAAGTTGCGCAGTGTCTTTGGTCTTCAGTCTTCTCTTTTATAATCTTTAGCTGATCCGACTTCTTTGCTTTATAAGGAAAATTCAAGGGATTTATTCTCAATCGAGGAATTGAATTGATTTCTTGATTGAGGATCTGCATCATATGGAATGTCCATATCAGATATGTTCGTATGTGTGATGCAACCTTCTTTTATTGGATACAGACTCACAACTATACATGTCCATATCAGATATGTCCATGTAGAGGGTGTGATCTTCCTTTCTTTCGCGATTTCTTGTGAGGTGTTGTTACAATTGATTGTCAATTATCTTCCTTATGTTTTGAGATCCAATGAGATCTTTTCCTGACGTGATTCCAAATTCAGCGATGACTCTTTTGTAGTTAGGGATCACGCGAGATGTTCCTCCATATTAAACTCCTCGAAGATCTTCCTTGCCTTGACTACATCCTTAATGTATCCTGCGTATTTTCATTTGTAAGTTTGTCGTTATTAAAACATATTATGTCAATTGTAACACCCTGTGTCTTTGAGTTCACTATGAAACCTACGACTCACTCATCGAGTCGTGAAGACTCCTTATGAGTCATAAGATGTAATCATAGTCAGACAGTATGGGGTGGTTGAGGTTCTGCTTTGGTTACGACTCATGCTCAATAAGTCGTAGTGAGACTATATGAGTTATATACTAGTAGTCGTAGAGACAATAATGTGGGACCCCTAAGTTTCTGTTCAGGTTACGGTTGGAGGTTACAAGTTGTATTGACTAATTATGAGGGTACGAATCGTAGCCAAACCAGTAAGTACCCTTCATGCTATTTCCAAGGTTACGAGTCACTAGGAAGACTCGTAATCAGATGTCACGAGTCGTAAGGTGACTCGTAATGACTGAAGATCGAGTTTCTATTTGTTCAGTTAAGGTGCCTTTTGGTCTTTTCTTCTTTTTAAACTCCCAACCCACGACTTAAAGCATAAAAGAGGCGTTATTATCCCCCATTCTCAATCACTCAATGACATTTTTTGCTTCTCTCTCCCTCAAGAACATCAAGACTAGGGTTCTTCTTCAAAATTATCTTTCAAGTTCCCAACTCTAAGTTCCCTTCAAAGTAAACCTGTCAAACGGGCCGATTTGATCCGGCTCAAACGGGCCGATTTGATCCGGCCTATTAAATAACCCGGCCCGATTTGACCCGGCTCGATCAACCCCCAAGCTGTAGGGCTGCCGGTCCCAGGCTAGGCCTTTTTTTTTTCCGATTAACCTGGCCGTGATAATTTTTTTTTAAAAAAAAAATAAAATCTAATTTTGACCGTTGAACCAAAGTAGCCGTTGGGCCCAACGGCTATATGACCGTTTGGACCTAAAATCAAATATTTGGCCCTTTTTATTTAAAAAAATAAATTAATTGAAAATATTTTTTAAAACCCCAAAAAAATCCTATAAATACCCTACACTTTCAAATCATTTTTCACACAATTTTCATTCTCTCAAATCTCATTCTCTCTCAAATATTCTATATATCTCCTAAAGTGCTCCATTTTATTTTTTGATTTTGCGATTACAAAGTACGAGTGAAAATTTCTAAAGTCGCAACTTTTGGATACTTCCAAAATTTGGTATTTTCGTTCCATCTCTTACTTTTAATTTTTAATTAGTGTATTAATTGTTGAATATTTAATTTTATTATTTTTGTGTATTTTGGATTTTGTTTAGTTTTATTTATATTATGGATAAATTAAGAAACCTCGGTAAAAGTGTCAAAAAAATTTATTCCAAAAGTGGCAGTGGTAGTAAAAAGAGAATTACTAGTGGTAGAGATAGTTCAAGTATAGATATACCCGTGTGCCTCCGGTACTGATTAGTCAACCTTTTGAGGAAGAAGTAGGTGTAGGTGCTTACGATATGGATTATGCAGAAGCTCAGAAAAATTACGGTATAGAAGAAGAAAATTAAGTAGATGCGGTTAATTTAGAAGAAAATGATAAAAATATTGGTGAGACACCCGCAGTAGGAAATGCTTAGATCTGAATCGGTTAATCGACCTCCCCGTCCTCCCCATGCCCCAAAAGCTCGTAGACCAACCAGTATTTCACAAAAATTTTTTACACGTATAGAATGAGAGACTAAGGTGCAATGCAATATTTGTCAACAAGTATATGAGCATAAAAGAAGAGGCAATCAAGGAGGTACAGGTACGTTAATGAGACATATAAAAGATAATCACCGAAGAGAGTTATTTATTGCACAAGGTGGTGAGGCTGTTGGTGGGACAACAGAAATTAGAATGGACCCAGCAACCGGTCAGGTAATTAAAAATTATAATAAATTGAGGGGCCGGGAAGAAATAGTAAAAATGGTAGTTGTGGGTTGTTCGCCTTTCAGTTTTCCTTCTTCGGATGCTTTTATTCATTATATTCAAGCAATTTATAATCCTATGTTTAATGTTATTCCTAGAGCTACTTGTCCGGCCGATATTTTTAGACTTCATTCACAATATGTTTTTTTATTTATCTATATTGTTAAAAAATATTTAATGTAAAATTACTCTAACTTCTGATCTTGGTCGTGCTGTTAATTAAAATGATTATTTTACCATTACTTGTCACTGGATAGATAGTAATTTTGTTATAGAAAATGTATTCTAGCTTTTAGTATGATGAAGATCGTAGACATACTGGAGAATTTATTGTTGATTCGATTAGTAAAGTTGCAGAATTTTATGGTATTGAAAAAGAGTCATATGTATTATTTTTTATAATGCTTCTAACAACAAGACCGCTATTACAAAGTTAAAAGCTAGTCTCTTTCCGTCGTTACCTAAAATATTTCATGTTAAGTGTGCTTGTCATATATATAATTTAATTGTAAGAGATGGTGTTGAATTTTTTTATTTTTATATTGAAAAAATCTAGCTTGAGGTTGGCTTTATTCAAGGAAATAATCGAAGAAAAAGAATTAGAGAATTTAAAGTTAAATGTGAACAAAATGAACTTAGACCGATATTGATGCCTGAAGAATGTGATACTAGATGAACTGTTGCGTATGATTATTTAAAAACTTGTCATGCTTATAGAGTTTCTATTACACTAACTTTTAATCAATATTGTAGTTCATTTACTAATTCGGTTGAATGTATGCTACATGATTCTTGTTATGTTTTGGAAAAAATTTATATAGCTACAGTTGAATTTTTCGGTGCTTATTATCCTACTGTTTGTAATATTTTAGCATATATAGCCGATATTTCTTCTTTGCTCAAAGAATATAAGAATAAAGAAGGTTACAAACAAGCTATTGGTTCTATGTTTACTAAATTTTAAAATATTTTTTTTCGATTCCCCCTATTTACTTGGTTAGTGCTATACTAAATCCATGTATGAAATATACTAGTACGTGTCAGTTTAGTACTCTTATTTATTCTAACTTAGAGATAAATACTAACAATGATTCTGATGATGAAGAACAAGAACAACCATATTTGTATACGGCTATAATTGATGCGAACATTTTCATAGATAAATTATATAACCATTATGTTGATTTACTTAATTTAGCTGTACCGACAAATATCACTACAACTGTCGCTCCTCATCCTTCCGAGAAGCCATCATCTTCTAAAAGACAGGCACATAGTGGTTTTCCTGATCACTTTTATGATTTAAATGTTTGGAACAATGTTAAAGCGGGAACTTATACAATAGTTTCTCAGAAAGAGCTTAAATATTATCTTCAAACGCCGCTAGAGGATTGTAGACGAAGAATCAACGCGTTGAAATAGTGGAAGAATAATGAAACACAATATCCTGTGATTTCAAGATTAGCTAGAGATATATTGAATGTTCCAATATCAACAGTTGCATCGGAGAATGCTTTTAGTCAGAGACGACAACAACTTGAAGACAACCGACACTCATTGGGAAGTAATGCTATGAATGTTCCAGTTTGCCTTAGAGATTGGATTAGAGCGGAACGAAGAAATCAAGGAATGGAGGTGGAGCCGAAAGACGAACAGTATCTTGAAGAAATTATGACTTCAAGGGAGAACTCAATACAATTAAGTCCAATGCATGGTTTTACTCCCATTGATTTTGACTATCCTATGTCAGTTCCCGTTAATGTTAACATGGATGAGTTGAAAAAAAATGATGAAAACTTTGTAGATTTATCATTCATGTACATTATAAATTTTGAATCATTTTACAGTCAATAAAATATAACATTCATTCACTCCTTACTTTGTAATTTTTTTTCATTTAATGATTTAAATATAATTTCTAATTTAAATAAATACTTAATTTTAATATATTTCTAATTTACTATCAAGCTTTACACTAAGTAATAGACAATTAAACATAACAAACATATAATCATATATACACATAATGAAAATATAAATTTCTTTCAAGTTCAAAACCTCAAGTATTAATAATTTATTATATTAAGTTGCATATTTTTTAAAGTAGTAGATATATTGAATGGTATGTATATATGTGTATATATTTTCTATAAACTCTAAAGTAGTATATATTTAAGTTATACATGTGTATATGTTTTATAAATTAGTATATATATTGTAGTATATATCTTGTAGTATATGTTTTATTTAAAGTAGTACATAGAATGGTACGTATATATGTGTATATATTTTCTATAGATTCTAAAGTAGTATATATTTAAGGTATACATGTGTATATATTTTATAAATTAGTATAAATATTGTAGTATATATCTTGTAGTATATGTTTTATTTAAAGTAGTACATATATTGAATGGTATGTATATACGTGTATATATTTTCTATAGACTATAAAGTAGTATATATTTAACGTATACATGTGTATATGTTTTTTAAATTAGTATATATATTATAGTATATATCTTGTAGTATATGTTTTATTTAAAGTAGTACATATATTGAATGGTACGTATATATGTGTATATATTTTCTATAGATTCTAAAGTAGTATATATTTAACGTATACTGTGTATATGTTTTATAAAGTAGTATATATATAGTGTTTATAGGTTGTATGTAAATTATTTAAAGTAGTACATATATTGAATGGTACGTATATATGTGTATATATTTTCTATAGACTCTAAAGTAGTATATATTTAACGTATACATGTGTATATGTTTTATAAATTAGTATATATATTTTAGAATATATCTTGTAGTATATGTTTTATTTAAAGTAGTGCATATATTGAATGGTACGTATGTATGTGTATATATTTTCTATAGACTTTAGTAGTATATATTTAAGGTATACAAGTGTATATGTTTTATAAATTAGTATATATATTGTAGTCTATAATTATATATCTTGTAGTATTTGTTTTATTTAAAGTAGTACATATATTGAATGCAACCTCTCACACATAGTTACCACATACGAGCCAATTTTTTCAAGAACCGCATTCGCCCTAGCAGGGTCTCGGGACATAGCATCAAGGAGGGCCAAAATGGTACATGTAACATTGTGGTTCACCGTAGGTTGAGGGGATGAGGTCTCGGGTTCCATTGCTCAAAAACAGTCCACAATGTAACAAAAACAGCTAACAAAGGACACAAAAATTGTCCCAAAACGTCACACACAGCAGCACCAACAAAGGTTCAAGTCTTGAACTGCAAACAACAATACCACATAAATTAAACTCGTGTTGTTGTTTTAGTTAAAGTATGATGTTTTTCAAACTTGAGTTGTTCAATCTATCTCCTTGATGATGAATTTTCGGTTGTAGTGTAGATGGACAAGGCTTTGGACTCTCTTTTCAAGAGTCAAAGGCTTTCATAATCTTTTCACCAACTTGCACTAATTTGGCAAAACACCTTTTTGTAGTAGCCTTGTCTCTTTCCTCTTTTGGCTCTTCTTGAAAAGTGTTTGTTACCCTTTTAGTAACTAAGCTTTTTGGATGCCCTTTGTTTCTTTACCACTTTGGTGTTGTCTTGAAAGTATTCCCAAAACACAAAGCCTTGTCTCTGTTCTATTTTCAAAATCAAAAAACTCCTTTTGTTGAACACCACTTCAAGAACAATATGAACAACAACAAGAACAATATGAACAATAACCTCTTAGCCGTCCACCCTTCAACAACACTTTGACAAGAGCTCAAATCTTGGACTTTAGACTCAAGGGGTGTTAGTGAACAATAAGTTAACACAAGAAAATACTAAGACAACAAAAACACACCTAAATCTAGACACAATTCTCGGCTCAAAACAACAATAAGACACAATTTTGGCAAAGACAACAAGCATGGACAAATTTGCTTCTTTTTAGGATTTTCAGTTTTTCAACACTTATTTTTTTTATTTTTCGACATAGAGAGCCCCAGATTGGTAGTTTAGGAACACAACTAGCCTTATATCTAATACTAAACAATAACGGAATCAACCCACAACACGAAAACAAGACACAAAACACAAGACAAACCAAGGACCAAAAGGGAAATAAGTCTCAGCCAACAATAATACCACAAGAACGAGATGATACAAGGTGTATTTTACACTAAAAACAGCCAACAACAAGATAAACATGAGATGATAAGACAACAACAACAACATAACAACAATACACTGCTTTACTAGAACAAGAACACAAACACGATTACAAGAAATTTAAGGATAGGAAGTGAGACATCATGTCACGCCCCAAAATCCCATCGGGCCGGACTGGCACCCGAAGCCGAGAAGGCCCGGGAGAACCCGTTCAAATACCTGTACTTTCACTTACATGTCACCAAAAAAATTGGACAGCACTTCGTTGCATATAGAAAGGTCTAATTACCTGTATCAGCACAACACGCGCAAATATATATATATATATAATACTTAGCCGTCGGGGCCACCACATATACAGATATAACATCACTATATAAACTTCCATGACTTTACCCTTCCTTATGTCTACAAAGCCTCTAGGATATACATGACATAACTAGGGTCGGGACAAACCCCTGCCCACACATGACTCATGTACAATAACAAAACATAAGGAACCGACTCGAAAAGCTCCGAAGCAAACTGGAGCTCACCAACAATAGCTGTATGACCTGGCTCCTACTTGTGCGGTTTATGAGCTGAGGTACCTGTGCCTGCAGTATGAAATGCAGGTCCCCCGTGAGGGACTTCAGTACGAAATATGTACTGAGTATGTAAAGCTGTAAATAATCACATATGATATAGGAGCTTAATAGAAATTAGAAACAAGTGAATAAGTCGTAATAGGAGTGGACCACACTTACTAGAACTTGTGACAACCTGTACATTGTATTTATTCAATCACTTTACCTTCGTTCTTATCGTCTTTGTAATCATTACTGTACTGTACTGTGACCATTAGGATGCCTCCAGTACATATCAACTGGGATCGACCCATGCTAGGCTTATGCCCCTGGGATACCACCCATAAACACATGAAATAGGGATCGACCCATGCTAGGCTTATGCCCCTGGGATACCACCCGATAAGAGAGAACTCCCATCACTTAGTTCAATTAATCTTTGGGATTGTTATTTCGGTCGCCTCCACATTTTTAATACTTTGAAACAATGATACATCAATAGGAACCAAGTAATAGACCTTCTATACAATAACGATGTAATAAAGACTCATTGGTACATCAACAATGTGTTTCAGAATCATCAATATCACAACAATGAAATAAGAGCCTTTTGGTATATCAATGAAACATTTTGACACTTTATAGAATGGAAACAACTTCGTTGGTAACGTAGAACAATACATGTTTTTGGAGAACCTCGAAATCTTACTTGATGGAACATTGGTGTTTTCATGCCAAAGAACATTGTTAGAGTATGCTTTACATACCTCGTTGTAGATTCAGATACCAATTCAACACAACTTCCCGCCTTTACAAATCACTTATCTACAATGAAATGTTTGGCATCTAGTATTAGCAACCCAACACCACAATTCTCTTCCATAATTCCATACTACCAATATTTGCAAAACATTCCAAAACCCAACTTGAACAAGGGGTTTATGTGTGTATATATATATAATCATCATTTCAATACCACATCATCAATACCACATCATCACCCCAAATTCCTTCACAATTTAACATAATCCAACCATGCACAAGAATAATCCAACACCATTTCCAATCATCTTTCAACAACAATCAAATAACATACTTCTTATGCTCACATGCATATATATATACATATCCATATAAATAACACCAACATAATTTACATCCTTACCAAAAAAATGGCCCTTTTGATTTCGAAGTCCTGTTGGCACAAATAAGGGGTGCTTCTCGAAGCCCTTGAGACGGTGAACACAACTACGGAATCAATTTGGATTTTCTACGGTTGAATCACAAGATAATTGGAGTTGAAATTTGGCTAGGGTTTCTTAGTTTTCAATAATGGATGATAAATAATGGATATGAGGCTAAGTATATGTATATAATGACCAATTTTCGTTCAAGAGGTGATGGAAAATGACCATATTGCCCTTAAAAATTTAAGTAAATCCGAATCTGTCCATGGTGGACTGTTTTGATAGGCTAAAGTAAATCGGCCATAACTCTTTGCTCCGATATCGGATTTGGGTGAAATTGGTATCGTTAGAAAGATAATTCAAAGTTATTTCATTTAATATAAATTAAGCCACCCAGTTCTTCCTGTAAAAGTAGTTATGATCGTTTGAAGTTGACCCTAAAAATCTGTTTTGAGAGGCTGAAGTAAAACGAGTATAAATCCTTACTCAGATGTTGGATTTGGATGAAACCAATTGCATTGGAAAGAAGACTCAGAGATATTTCTTTTGATATGTGGTAGCTCTCCCAGTTCATTATATTGAGGGAGTTATGATCATTCAAAGTTGACCCAAAAAACTGGCAGGCCTCAGTAGTTTTCCTGCACATTTACTGTTCACATCCCGGCCACCGTTTTAAAGTTTCGAACGAGCTCGCTTATATCCGAAACTTATCCGTTTTTGGAAATCTTTATATCGTTGGAAAGCTTATTCAATAACCTTCGTATGGAACCATCGACGGGAAAATTCCGGTATAAATAAAGTCGATTCCTATACACCTATAATCAAACTATACACTTGAAACCATCTCAAAATAATCAATACTCATACTTAAACTCATATATACCTAACTTAGGATCAATACATATACTCCAACACATATAACAATGACTAATGCACGTAATTAAGTACGGGGTGTTACACATCAACTCTAACAAAAACTAAGAACCTAAGTGTATGTCACACACTAAGACCCTTAATACTTGTAATAGAAAACACCAACACTCTTACAATGATACAAGAGGGCGTGAACCAATCAAGCGCCAAGGTTTCTAATAATATTTGGCAATACTAGCAATTCCATCCTAGCATCACCCCCATTTCGAATTTGGTGGCTTTTCCAAGCCCTAAACTAAGGTGGTACACTCCTCACACTAGAGAGAGTTTGGTTCAAGTGTTACAACTTTCAATATCAATAAACAACTAAAGAACTAAAGACCTAAAACAAGTCTATTTATAGGCTTATTACAAACATAAGTGAAATATCCCAAAAGCCCTTAATGAAGGAAAGACAAAAGGTGCCTATGGAGTGTAGTGTATGGCCAGTTCTTGGTGTGTGATATGGTGTTCATTTGCACTTCACTTGCACACTTTAAGTCTCGGGTTCGACGCATACTCCTATAAGTTCATCTCTGTGATTATTTTTGTATCACAATTTGAGTCAGCTGGGGATTTATTCCAGCGACTCTTTAGTAGTAGTATTAGAGGCTTCTCCGACTATTAGATACATTTCAGATTTTCAGTGTTAGTTCCTCCGATTTTCTTAGTTAAGTATTTTCAGACATTATATGCAGATATACTCAGTTCAGTTCAGACAGTATTTCTATATTTTTCTCGTACCGCATGCTTATATTATCTTTACTTGAGTTATCAGAATGAGTAGCAAGCTTTCAGGGTTAGCTCAGGACTACTTGTAGTTCAGAGCTCCGTGTGGTATCCCAGGGTTCGTTTTTGGGGCGTTACAATAATATACTACAAATTTGTCTAACCCCTCTGGCAGGGATAATACTGGTCCCAAAGTCAATCTATTCTTCAATTCCTGGAAAATCTTCTCATATTTATCCGATCAAATAAACTTCACCTTCTTTAGTGTCAGCTTAGTCAATGGTACAACTATGGAGAAAAACCTTTCAAAAATCTTCTATAATACCCAGCTAAACCCAAAAAGCTTCAAATATCGGATAAGGTGATGGGTCTAGGCCAGTGCTTCACTGTATTAGTATTTTGAGGGTCTACATAAATACGAGCTCCTAAAATGACGTTCCCCAAAAAAGTAACAGACTCCTACCAAAATTCACACTTACTGAACTTTGCATACAATAGTCGGTCCTTAAGGGTCTGCAACACTATCTTCCAATAGTCTGTGTATTCTTCCCTACTCTGAGATATACCAAAATTTCATCTATGAAAACAATGACAAACATGTCCAAATACTGCTTGAAGACCCTGTTCATCATATCCATAAAGGTTGTAGGAGAATTCGTTAGTCCAAATGACATAACTACAAACTCAAAATGACCATACCTTATTTTGATAGTCGTCTTTGGAATGTCGCATTCCCTGAATTTCAACTGGTGGTACCCCGACCTGAGGTCGATTTTGGTAAACCACCAGGAACCCTAAAGCTGATCAAATAGATCATCGATCCTAGGAATGAGGTACTTGTTCTTGATGGTAACCTTGTTTAGCTGTCTGTAGTCTATACACATTTTGAGAGTGCCATCATTCTTGTGCACGAATAGGACTGGAGCACCCTACAGGGAAACACTGGGTCTAATAAAAACCTTATCTGAGAGATCCTTAAGCTGCTCCTTTAACACTTTGAGTCTGACTAAAGCAATACGATTTGGAGGGATGGAGATGGGTTGAGTATTAGGAAGAAGGTCAATACCAAACTCTATTTCTCTGTCTAGAGATAACCTTGGTAAATCATCAGGGAAGAACTTTGGAAATTCACTGACTACATAGACTGACTGAATGGTTTGGGCTTCAGAATTCATATCCTTGACTTAAACTAAGTGGTAGATACACCTTTTTATTATAAACCTTCTGGCCTTAAAGTACTAGATGAAACGACCCTTAAGAGGCACCAAAATGCCCTTTTACCCAATGACTGACTCATCGAGAAACTAAAATTTCTCCCCGTGGGTGCTATAATTGATTGACGTATAAAATGAATGGAGCCAATCCATGCCAAAAATAACGTTGAAATCTATCATCTCTAACCCTATCAAGTCTGCTAGAATGACCTTATAGAGGATGGTAATAGGACACCCTATATAGACTCACTTAGATATAACTGACTCACCAACTGAAGGAGAGACTAAGAAAGGCTTAGTAAGATTTTCAGGGCTCACCCCAAAATGTACAGCAACAAGCGGTGTCACATAAGAGAGATTTGATCCCGGGTCTAATAACACATATACATCAAGGTAAAAGGCATGAAACATACCGATGATAATATTTGGAGAACTTTTCTGCTCCTGACGAAATTTTAAAGCATAAAACTGATTTTGGCGCTGACCGCCACCGGTATTGGATGATGCACCCTGTGGGAGAACTGGGTGGCCTGGCTGAGCTTCTGGGTTCTTGGCCTGAGTATGACGATGAACATCTCTACTTTCTTGCTTAGCATACGGGCATTCCTTGATCTTGTGGCCCATCTTGCCACAACCATAGCAACCCCTTTTTCCCATCAAATACTCACCGGGATGGGTCTTACCACACTTTGCAGAAGTGGGATAAGTAGGCCTCCCAGCCACACTATCCTAAGATCCCAAATTTGAAGCTCTGACCCACTGCTCCTGCTTGATCCAAGGTGTAGGGGCACTATCTGAGGATGGTTCAGGTACTGATGAGTGACCCTGATGCTGCAAACGACTTTTCTCTCCGGTCCTCTGTTGGCTGTACTCAAACTGTGTAGTCCTAGCTCTTTTGTATCTCTCTCTTTTTGCTTCAACTTCTTTGCCTCACTCTGTAAAGCATGAGTCATCAATCGATCAATATCCATATCTTTGATGAACATAACAGTTCTATACTCATTGACCACCAAATTAGATACTTCAGCCACAAACTTACTGATACGAGCCTTGGAGTCAAGCAACGACTCTGGAGCATGCTTAGCTAATTGAGTGAACTTGAGGCAGTACTCCTTCACTAACATAGAGCCCTGCCTCAGGTTCATGAACTCCTCCACTTTATCCTCTCCCATATCACAAGGAAAGAACTTATCCAGAAAAGCACTCTAAAATACTTGCCAACTTATAGGCACCACATCCTCGCCCCTACCATCCTTCCACATGGTAATCGAAACATAAGCAACATCTTCCAATCGATAAGATGCCAACTCTACGGTTTCTCTTCAGTAACATACATAATTTGCGTAATGCTTTTTTCCTCATCAATAAAGAACTGGGGATCCTCAGTCACCTTTGACCTGAAGAATTTGGGTGGGTTCATCCTCATAAAGTCCCTAATTCTAGCTGCAGCTAAGTTACCATTCTATTGGAGTGGGACTGTTGCTGGCTGGTGTCCTTAAACATTTGCATTCACAGCATAAGCTAACACTTGGAATGCAACCGCAAACTTAGTATGTAAAATATTTTCATTCAGAGGGTCTGCAGGTAGTGGCGGGGCTAAATAGTCCCCGTTTCTGCGTGTGTAAGCTATGCGAGAAAGCATTCTCTGTCACACGAAAGCAAGAATTACAGCAAATACAGACAACCTCAAAGTACAATACAGATCATGAAAGATGGGACAATTCCTAATACGTCTCCTAGCCTCTTGCTCATAGGTGTGGCACGCTTCACACTTATGATCAAGATTCTACGTAACGCGGCAAATCAAACTCCCTAAGACTCATTAAAATCTTATTCTCTGATACAAAGTTTGTAATGACCCGGGAGTACCCCCTGGACATCACACGATGCTTAAGATCGCGAATAGTCCCAAGCTAACCCATGATATCTAATTAGCACTGAACTCATAGGATGGTGGACTGAGATATACATAATTACTGAAATAAATCAACTTTTTCAATCTTAATACTTAGAAATCTCAATAAAATCTCCTTAACCGAAATAAAAATTATCTGACAAGCCTCTAATCTTATAACTGAAAAAGTCACTGGACAGACCCCAGCTAACCTATAAAAGAAATAAACTAGCAAAGAAAAATCCATAAAGTCTGAAACTCTAATAGACTTGGTCCTCGGACTATGAGTACTCACCAAATGTCGGGATGCAAGAGGTGATGTCTGTGATAATCGTGCGGCTGGAAACGAGCACCAGAACCTACATTATAAGATAATGCAACAATTAGACATATGTGGGTCAGTACTTCTGGAATGTACTGAGTATATGGGGGTAAATGTACAAGTAAAACCAAAACTGAATAAACTTTCAAATCATGCAAGCTAAGTGTAAAAAGACTCACCTTGGACATGAGAAAAACTGGAAACTGAAGGATCATAAAACATAAATGACAAAGCTTAATGTAAAGCTTAGTGAGTCGTCACTCTTACTTTCTAACATATTTGTTTTTACTCTTTTTTGTGGGAAATTCTTATAACCAACATAAGTCATGTGAGCTATCATGGAGTCCAACATCTTACCCACGTTGGGGAGAGCTGTTCTACCCTTGTCATCAAAATAGAACCTTAACTTAAGTGATCACTAAACTTTATCCATATTAGGAAAATAAGACACTCTATGGAGAGGTCTCTTAAACCTACGGTGGCTTGTAGTTTTCAGAAATTACGATACGCTCATCCACACCCCTTCTCGGTGCTAAATACTACTCCAAAAATATATATGTATATATATTTCTCAAACTTAGAAAATCTACCTTAAAATGGCATATGGGTTTGTAATTAGAAATCATATATGCATCTCTATCTTAAATCATACCCAAATGGGAGAAGTTGTAGATTTTAAATCTTAACTAAGATCATAGACGTCTTATTCCTTGCCTTAGTAATGTGCAATCAGCTACTTGGCCCAATCTCTATTATCTATTAACCCAAAATGGCTAGAAGAATCTCACGATCTGAACTCATTTCCGCCTTCGTTCGTCTCCATTTTTGTGAAACTATTCCTCAAGGCCTTCGCCACTTGAGCCGTATGCGGGGGAACTCGCACGTCATAGCTACTCTTCCTATTCCTACCTGGATTGACTTAGCATGTCAGTCTAATCTAACTCCTAAATACCTATTACGATCAGGTATTCATCAGTTAAAGGGCATTCCCTGTTGATCACTACCTGTGAGAAAAATATCATCGAAAATTGAACTTTCATAAAGTTGCAATGCTTGTAAATTGAACTTATAAGCTTGAAATTCTTGTTCTCAATAACTTATACTTAAATCTTTAAATTCATGCATCATGTCTTGGAAACTTTATATCAAAATATCATGCACGAAACTCAAGTTAGAATCTTTCTACAATTCATCAAACTTCAAGTGAAGATAATGAAATCACATCATAATAGTAATAACTTAAGTCAAAATATGAATAAAGCCAAACTCTTATGCAATTTAAACTTTAAATTCACATGATGATACTATAACTCCATGAATATTAGAATTAGGTATGAACCTTAATTGAAAACATATAAATTAAACTTTTAAATCAACTTTTTGGGCACAAGAATGAAAGATTATCCTTGCTCAAACCCCATTTACATAGACTTGCTTGACTTCTTTGAAGTAAGCCATTTAATGGGGCCGGGCCGGATCAACCCAAAACCGGCCCGTGATTTTTAACCGGTTCGTGGGTCGGGCTGGTTTCGGGCCTGTTTTAACAGTCCGGTACCGGGCCCAATAGTATTTTTGTAAGAAACATCTTGGGATAGGCCCATTACACGCAACCTGGTCCAACCCAGGTCAACCCGATAAATAAGGTCAAAAATTCGATAAAAATGGTCAAAACCTTAAAAAAAATTAGAAGTTTTTCTCCAATATACACTATATATACCCAACTATATACATTTTAAATACGTTAGACAATATACACACAATATATATACACTATATATATAGTATATACTACATTAGAATTTTAAAAAGATATAGACATATACACAATTACACAAGTAATCATGTATACGACTATACGTTAGCTAAATATATATACTACTTTAGGCTTAAGTGTCTATAAAAAATATATACACATATATGCAAACCATTCAATATATATGTACTACTTCAAATAAAACATATACTACAAGATATATACTACAATATATATACTAATTTATAAAACTTATACACATGTATACGTTAAATATATACTATTTTAGAGTCTATAGAAAATATATACACATATATACGTACCATTCAATATCAATACTAATTTAAATAATATACATACAACATACAAACACTATATATATACTACTTTATAAAACATATACACATGTATACGTTAAATATATACTACTTTAGAGGCTATAGAAAAATATATACACATATATACGTATCATTCAATATATTTACTACTTTAAATATAACATATACTATAATATATATATACTTCAATATATACACACACTATATATATAGTTATATACTACTTTATAAAATATATACACATGTATACGTTAAATATATATTACTTTAGAGTCTATAGGAAATATATACACATATATATGTACCATTCAATATATGTACTACTTTAAATAAAATATATACTACAAGATATATACTACATTATATATACTAATGTATAAAACATATACACATGTATACCTTAAATATATACAACTTTAGAATCTATAGAAAATATATACACATATATATGTACAATTCAATATATGTACTACTTTAAATAAAATATATACTACAGGATATATAATTATATACTACAAATATATATACTATTTTATAAAATATATACGCATGTATACCTTAAATATATACTACTTTAGAGTCTATAGAAAATATATACACATATATACAAACCATTCAATATAAATGTACTACTCTAAATAAAACATATACTAAAAGATATATACTACAATATATATACTAATTTTATAAAACATATACACATGTATACCTTAAATATATACTACTTTAGAGTCTATAGAAAATATAAACACATATATACATAGTTATGTACCATTCAATATATGTACTACTTTAAATAAAACGTATACTACAATATATATACTAATTTATAAAAAATATACTCATGTATACGTTAAATATATACTACTTTAGAGTCTATAGAAAATATATACACATATATACTTACCATTCAATATATTTACTACTTTAAATAAAACATATACTACAAGATATATACTAATTTAAAAAATATATACATATGTATACCTTAAATATATACTACTTTAGAATCTATTGAAAATATATACACATATATACGTACCATTCTATGTACTACTTTAAATAAAACATATACTACAATATATATACTAATTTATAAAACATATACACATGTATACCTTAAATATATACTGCTTTAGAGTAAAAGAAAATATATATACACATATATGCGTATCATTCAATATATGTACTACTTTAAAAAATATGCTACTTAATATAATAAATTAATAAATCTTGAGGTTTTGAACTTAAAAAAAAAATATTTTTTCATTATGTTTATATATGATTATATGTTTGTTATGTTTAATTGTGTATTACTTAGTGTAAAGTTTGATAGTAAATTAGTAATATGTTAAAACTAACTATTTAATTTAAACTAGAAATTCAATTTATATCATTAAATAGAAACAAATACAAAGCAAGGAGTGAATGAATGTTATATTTTATTGACTGTAAAATGATTCAAAATTTATAATGTCCATGAATGAAAAATCTACAAAGTTTTCATCATTTTTTCTAACTCATCCATGTTAACATTAACTGGAACTGGCATAGGATAGTCAAAATCAATGGGGAGAAAACCATGCAATGGACTTGATTGTGCTGAGTTCTCCCTTGAATTCATAATTTCTTCAAGATGTTGTTCGTCTTTCTGCTCCACCTCCATTCCTTGATTTCTTCGTTCCACTCTAATCCAATCTCTAAGCTAAACTAGAACATTCATAGCATTGCTTCGCAATGAGTGTCGGTTTTCTCTAAGCTGTTATCGTCCCTGACTAAAAGCGCTTTCTGATGAAATGGTTGACATTGAAACATTCAGCATATATCTAGCTAATCTTGAAAGCACAGGATATTGTGTTTCATTATTCTTCCATCAATCCAACGCATTGATCCATCGTCTATGATTCCTTAGCGGCGTTCGAAGATAATACTTAAGCTCTTTTCGAGAAGTTGTTGATTAAGTTCTCGCCTGAACACTATTCCAAACATTTAAATCATAAAAGTGATTAGGAAAACCACTATGTGCCGGCCTTTTAGAAGATGATGGGTCCTCGGGAGGATGGGGAGCGACAGTTGGAGTGATATTTGTCGGTACAGCTAAATCAAGTAAATCAGCATAATAGTTATATAATTTATCTATGTAAATGCTTGCATCACTCATAGCCGTATACAAATCTATTTTTTCTTGTTCTTCATCATGAGAATCATTGTTAGTATTTATCTTTAAGTTAAAATAAATAAGAGAACCAAAGTAGCACATAGTAGTATATTTCATACATGGATTTAGTATATCACCAACCAAGTAAATAGGGGGAAACAGAAAAAAATTATTTATTAAATTTAGCAAACTAGCACCAACAGTTTCTTTGTAACCTTCTTTATTCTTATATTCTTTGAACAAAGAAGAAATATCGGCTATATATGCTAAAATATTACAAACAGTAGGATAATAAACACCGGAAAATTCAACCGTAGCTATATAAATTTTTTTCAAAATCTTAACAAAACTATCAATTACAGCCCAATCAGAATCATGTAGCATATATTCAGCCGAATCAGCAAATGAACCATAATATTGATTAAAATTTAGTGTAATAGAAACTCTATGAGCATGACAAGTTTTGAAATAATCATACGTAGTATTCCATCTAGTATGACATTCTTCAGGCATCAATATCGGTCTAAGTCCATTTTGTTCACATTTAACTTTAAATTCTCTAATTTTTTTCTTCGATTATTTTCTTAAATGAAGCTAACAGCAAGCTGGATTCTTTAAATATAAAACTCAAAAAATTCAAGACCATCTCTTACAATTAAATTATATATATGACAAGCACACTTAACATGAAATATTTTAGGTAACGACGGAGAGAGACTAGCTTTTAACTTTGTAATAGCAGTGTTGTTGTTAGAAGCATTATAAAAAATAATACATAAGATTTTTTTTCAATATCATAAAATTCTGCAACTTTACTAATCGAATCAACAATAAATTCTCTAGTATGTCTACGATCTTCATCATACAAAAAAGTCAGAATACGTTTTCATAACAAAATTAGTATCTATCCAGTTATAAGTAATGGTTAAATAATCATTTTTAATAACAACACGACCAAGATCTGAAGTTAGAGTCATTCTACATTAAATATTTTTTAACAATGTAGATAAATAAAAAACATATTGTGAATGAAGTCAAAAAATATTGGCCCGACAAGTACTTCTAGAAATAACATTAAACATAGGATTATAAATTGCTTGAATATAATGAATAAAAGCATCCGAAGAAGGAAAACTGAAAGGCGAACAACCCACAACTACCATTTTTGCTATTTCTTCCTGGTCCCTCAATTTATTATAATTCTTGATTACTTGACCGGTTGTCGGGTCCATTCTAGTTTGTGTTGTCCCACCAACAGCCTCACAACCTTGTGTAATAAATAACTCTCAGTGGTTATTATCTTATATATGTCTCATTAACGTACCCGTATTCCCTTGATTTCCTCCTCTTTTATGTTCATATACTTGTTGACAAATTTTGCATTACACCTTAGTCTTTCCTTCTATAAGTGTAAAAAATTCTCATGCAATACTAGCTGATCTACGAGCTCTTGGGGCACGGGGAGGACGGGGAGGGTGATTAACTGATTCAGATCTAACATTAGCATTTCCTACTGTGGGTGTCTCACCAATATTTTCATCATCTTCTTCTAAATTAATCGCATCTACTGCATTTTCTTCTTCTATACCGTAATTTTTCTGAGCTTCTGCATAATCTATATCGTGAGCACCTACACCTACCTCTTCCTCAAAAGATTGACTAAGTGGTACCGGAGGCACACGGGTATATCTACTATTTGAACTACCTCTAACGCTAGTAATTCGCTTTTTGCTACCATTACCACTTTCGGGACAAAATTTTTGAACACTTTTACTGAGATTTCTTAATTTATCCATAATATAAACTAAATTAAAAAAATTCAAAATCCACAAAAATAATAAAATAAATATTCAACAATTAATACACTAATTAAAAATTAAAAGTAAGAGATGGAACGGTAATACCAAATTTTAGAAGTATCCAAAAGTTGCGACTTTAGAAACTTCCACTCGTACTTTGTAATTGCAAAATTAAAAAATAAAATTGAGCACTTTAGGAGATATATAGAATATTTAAGAGAGAATAAAATTTGAGAAAATGAAAATTGTGTGGAAAATGATTTGAACGTGTAGGGTATTTATAGAAATTTTTTTGAATTTTAAAAAATATTTTAAATTAAAAAATATTTAATACAAAGCCCAAATAGCCGTTTTTGGGTTCAAACTGCCATATAGCCATTGGACCCAACGGCTACTTTGTCCCAATGGTCAAAATCAGATTTAAAAAAAAAAATTATCCATACCGGTTAATCGGTGGGCATGGTCCGGATTGGAACGGGGCCGAGTTAACCGGACCCAAAAAAAAAAGCTCAGCCCGGGACCGACAGCCCTACATCCCGAGGGTTGACCGAGCCAGGTTCTTTAATGAGCCGGCTTAGACCGACCCATTTGACAGGTTTAATCTGTCTGTTTTAAACTGTAATTAAAACTAATCTGATTTCTATAAACTATAATAAAACTGTAAAGTGGATTCTATAACTTAACTGAGGATCAAAATATCAAATCTTTTCTGAAAAATCTGAATGTAAACTAGTCATAGGATGCTTAAAAACATCATCTTCTTGAAATATCAATACTTATACTTTGGGCTTAAATTCCATGTTTCAAACTCATGTCAAACTATAATAAAATCATCCACAATAATCAAAATCTTGAAATTCTTGTATAATTCTAGTCAAGATAGTGAAATTTAATCCTCAATGTATATAAAATCATCTCATACGCATAAACATGAAAAAGTAGGGAGACAATTCAACATTTAATCACTTGAAACATCAATATCTTAAAATAATGATAATAGGGTACGAACCCTAAACTGTAAATCATATAAATTCATGTAAATTCAACTTTGAAAACTAGTTTTGGGCACAAGGATGAAAGAGGATCCTTGTTCATAACCCCACATACCTTGTTTGATGAATTGAATGTAAAAGCTTGAATCGTTGGCTCTCTAATGGTTTTCTTGAAGCTTCTTCTTAAAGTTCTTGAGCCCGGAACTTTGGATTTTAAGGTTTCTTGGTATAGGAGTTATGGGGTTTTTTTTCTTGATTCTTGGAGCTAGGGTTTTGTTCTTGGAGATGAAAAAGATGAATAATGAGTCATCTTTGCTATTTGGGGCTAAAATTAAGTGTTTTAGATGGATTTGGGTGAGGGTAAATGACTCAAATACCCCCTCCCATAACCCGTAATTTAACACACAAAAATTGGGTACCAACGCAATAAGTGACGCATCGCGTTGCTTACTGCGACGTGATTAGTGATGCGGCTCAGTGATATCACATCGAGGTTCTATTTTGGCCAACTAAACATGCCCCAATCCTTCTCCGAAAATTCCAAAACTCAGCCCGAAGGTACTAGGGACTACCCTGATCATGAAACAAGTTAGAAACTGACATTCCAAGGTCGGTCGAGAATAAAGTCGTCAAAGTTTAGAGACCTAAAATGAGACTAGGTCTTTAACACTTGGTTAAAATTTCAGGTCCTAAGTCTCTAATGTGCCTCTTTTGAGCTGAATTGAACTAGAAAGAATATGGGGTATTACAATATCTCCCCCTTGAGAACATTCATCCTAGAATGAGACTAGTTAAACTAAAGATACTGGATAACTGAGACTATAGACTGCATGCACAACTAAAACCAAGACTGTATGACCGAATCTAAAACATGCTGAGCTACTGAACTAATCTGTGAGTGCATGAACTAACATAAAGATGAACACGAACTGAGTTAAGAAAGACTGTTACCTACGGCTGAATCTGAGTTTGTGCAAAAGAGGTGAGGGTACTTGGTTCACATGTCTGCTTCTTCTTCCCAAGTGGCACCCTCAACAGACTAATTTTGCCATAGAACTTTGACCAAGGGAACTTCTTTGTTCCTTAGTCTACGAAGTTGGTGATCAAGAATCTTTACTGGAAGCTTTTCGTATGAGAGGCTATTCTGAATATCTGTGCTTTCTAGGGGGACTATAACAGCTGAATCGTCCGTGCACTTCTTCAATAAGGATACATAGAACACTTGGTGAACTGATGACAAATATGTAGGTAGCTCAAGATCATACGTTGCCTTACCCACTCAACTCAAAATCCTTTAGGGACCTACATACCGCGGACTAAGCTTCCCCTATTTGCCAAATCTCTTCTCCCCCTTCATGGGAGAAACTTTCAAATAAACAAGATCATCAACCTGAAACTCAAAATGTCTCCTTCATATGTCTGCATAAGATTTCTGACGACTTTGTGCTGCTTCCAATCTCGCTCGAATCAACTGAACTTTCTCCATGGCTTCAAACACCATATCTGGCCCAATCAAAATAGCCTCACCCACTTCCAACCAACCGATTGGCGACCTATATCTTCACTTATATAGAGCTTCAAATGGGGCCATCTGAATGCTATAATGGTAATTATTGTTATAGGCAAACTCAGTCAATGGAAAGTAGTTATCCCAACTACCTTTGAA
Source organism: Capsicum annuum (assembly GCF_002878395.1). NCBI lineage: Eukaryota > Viridiplantae > Streptophyta > Magnoliopsida > Solanales > Solanaceae > Capsicum > Capsicum annuum. The sequence goes on from NC_061116.1 coordinate 181,966,807, forward strand.
ATCAAGAACACATGCCCTAAACATATCCTCTAAGGTCTGAATGGTCTTCTCTACTTGACCATCGATCTGCGGGTAAAAATCTAAAATAAGATGAACTTGGGTACCAAGACCCTTCTAAAAGGCTTTCCAAAACTAAGAGATAAACTGAGTACCCCTATCTGAGATAATGGACAAGGGAACTCCATGCATGAGTACCCCTATCTGAGATAATGGAAAAGGGAACTCTATGCAAAATCTAACTAACTCTCAAATATCTAATTTAGCATAATCTTCAATTGTGTAGGACGCGTGAACTGGCAAGAAGTGAGCTGATTTGGTCAATATGTATACTATAACCCAAATCAAATCATGTTGTTGATGCAAATGGGTTAATCCAGTCACAAAGTCCATATTCACCTCTTCTCACTTCCACGTGGGAATACCAAACTCCTGCAATGTGCCACCAGGACTTTGGTGCACTACCTTAACCTGTTGACAAGTTGCACACTTGGCTACAAATTCAACTATATCTTTTTTCATACCACTGCACCAGTAGACTTCCAGTAAGTCGCGGTACATCTTGGTGGCTCCTGGATGAATGGAGTAATGCGCTTCTGCTTTAATTCCCTGCCTTAAATCATCAACACATGGCTCACACAATCTACTCTGGTATCATAACACACCATCTCCTCCTTTGGATAAAAGCTCTAATTTTTGGTCTTTAACTGACCCTTTCAGTTTGAACAAACTAGAATCCAAGTCTTGCTTCTCTTTTACTTCAGAAACTAGAGAAGATTCTAAACTGCTCTGAACCCAAACATTTCCTTCAGCTGAGTCAACCAACCTCACACCCAATCTAGCAAACCAATGAACTTTTCGAACTAGTTCTCTCTTATCATTCTGTACATGAGCCACACTGCCCATAGACAGTCTACTAAGAGCGTCTGCCACAACATTAGCCTTACTCAGATGATATAACACACTTAGTCATAATCTTTCAACAATTATAACCACTTTCTATCATAAAGATTTAACTCTCTCTGAGTAAACAAATACTACAAACTTTTGTGGTCCATAAACATATCAACATGCACCCCATTAAGATAGTGCCTCTAAATTTTCAAGGCAAATACAACAGCAACTAACTCAAGGTCATGGGTAGGGTAATTATTTTCATGAGGCTTAATCTGTCTAGAGGCATAGGCTATAACCTTGCCTCCCTACATCAAAATACAGCCTAGACCGACTCTAGAAGCATCACAATACACAACAAACCCATTTGTACCATAAGGTAGTGCTAAAACTAGAGCTGAAGTGAGCTAAGTCTTTAACTTTTGAAAACTCTTCTCATAGGAGTCTGACCATAGAAACTTAAATTTCTTCTGAGTTAATCTAGACATAGGGGACACAATAAATGAGAAACCCTTAACGAACCTCCTGTGATAGCCAGCTAAACCCAAGAAACTTCTAATGTTTGATGGAGAGATAAGTCTAGTCCAGTTTCTTACTGCTTCTGTCTTTTGGGTATTAACTCTAATGCCCTCATTGAAAATAATATGACCAAGAAAAGCTGCTGACCTTAGCCAAAATTCACATTTGTTGAATTTGGCAAACAACTGGTGATCAATAAGAATTTGCAACATAATTCTAAGATGATCTGCATGGTCATCCTCACTACGAAAATAAACAAGGATATCATTAATAAAGACTCTAACAAACATGTCCAGATACTATTTGAACACTCTATTCATCAAGTCCATGAAGGCTACTGGGGCATTTGTTAATCCAGAGAACATAATTAGAAACTTGAAATGACCATAACGAGTTCTGAAAGTGGTCTTTGGGATATCACATTCCCTTACTCTAAGCTGATAATAGCCGGATCTAAGGTCTATCTTGAAGAAGTAACTCTTATCATGGAGTTGGTCGAATAAGTCATCAATCCTAGGAAGAGGATACTTGTTTTTTATTGTGACTTTATTCAGCTAACAATAGTCAATGCACATTTGCAAAGAACCATCTTTAAGCTTTATCAAAGAGGTCTTTAAGCTGCTCTTTTAACTCCTTAAGCTCGGTTGGAACTATCCGATATGGAGGAATAGAGATGGGTTGAGTATCCAAAACAAGGTCAATACCGAATTCTATTTCCCTATTGGGAGGTTCCCTGGCAAATCTTCGAGAAAGACATCAGAAAACTCATTGACTACACGGACTGACTGAATTGTTGGAGTCTCAGACTTAGTGTCTTTGACTTGAACTAAATGATAGATACACCCTTTTGAAATCAACCTTTTGGTTTTAAGATAGGATATAAAATGACTATTGGGAGATACTAAATTACCTTCCCATTCAAAGACTGGATCATCTAGAAACTGAAACTTCACCACTCGGGTGCGACAATCTATAGATGCATAAAAGGAATGGAGCCAATCCATACAAAAAATAAGGTCAAATTTGACCATATCTAACTCTATTAAATATGCTAACATGATTTTCTGTATGACAGTGATAGGACACTTTCTATAGATTTATTTGGCAATAATCGACTCTCCCACTAGGGTAGAAACCAAGAAGGGATCAAAACGCTTTTCATGACTTATTTCAAAATTTACTGCAACTAATGGGGTTACATAAGAAAAATTTGACCTGGGGTCTAACAAAATATAAACATCAAGATGAAAGACACGAAGCATACTAGTAACAATATCTGATGAACTCTTCTGCTCCTACTGAGATGGTAAAGCATAAAATTGATTCTGGTACTGACCGTCATCGGTACTGGATGATGCCCACTGAAGAGGTACTAGGTGGCCTAGAGGAGTTAGGGTACTACTATCCTGAGTCTGGAGATGAGCATCCCAATTTCCCTGCTTAGCATGTGGACACTTTTTGATTCCATGACCCAACTTACCATAACCATAAAAACCTTTTTGTCCCAACAAGCACTCACACGCTGATTCTTACCACACTTAGCACATAGGGGATAACTGGGTTTTCCACTCACACTATTTTGAGGTTTGGATATAAAAGTCTTACCCCACTACTTTTTTCTAGCTCTGAGAGTGGGAGCTCTAGCTGAAGATGGTGCTGGCATAGATGAATGATTCTTAAACTCCAAACGGTTTTCCCCTCCAAACTTTGTCTGGCCATACTCAAACTACCCAGTTCTATCCTTTTTATTTCCCTTCTCTCTTTCCTTTAACTTTTCTACCTCAATTTGCTAGGCATAAATCATCAACCTAGCAAGATCCATGATGCCAATGAGCATGGTCGTCTTACACTCCTTAGCTACCAAACTAGATACTCTAGTAACAAACTTACTCATACTAGTCCTAGGGTCAACCATCATATTAGGGGCATACTTAGACAACAGATTAAACTTAAGGCAGTACTCTTTCACTGTCATCGAGCCCTCTCTCAGGTTCAAAAACTCCTCTACCTTAGCTTCTCTTATTTCACGTGAAAAGAAGCTGTCTAGAAATGCATCCTAAAACATTTGCCAACTCAAAGGAGCTGCATTCTCACCTCTACCATTCTTATACATAACCACCCAATCATACACTACATCCTTCTCAGACTATAGTATGCCAACTCTACATTCTCCTCTTCAGTAACATGCATAATCTGGGTGATCTTCCTTACCTCATCTAAGTAAAGTTGTAGGTCCTCACCTATTTTTGACCCAAAGAACTCTGGTGGATTTATTCTCATAAAGTCTTAATTTCTGGCTGCTACTAAATCACCATTTTGCAGAAGTAGGACTGTCTCCAAATGGTTGCCCTGATCATTGGTAGTCACAGCTTGGGCTAATGCCTGGAAGGTAGCCCAAAATTCAGCATGGGATATATTCTTATTTAGAGGGTCAATGGTTGGGTTGGCGGGTTATTATTTCTGCGGGCACTAGTTAGCGAGGAGGCATATTCAACTATTATGTAAGAGCATGAGTTTAAAATAGATAGAGATACTATAAGCATGATAGATCATGAAAGAAAGAGATGGTTTCTTAAAAACATCTCGTATTCTTAAAAACATCTCGTAGCCTCTTGCTCATAAATATGGCATGCTTCACACCCATGATCAAGACTCTATATAACGTGGCTTGTCTGACTCCCTAGGACTCTTATAACCTTAGGCTTTGATACCAAGTTTGTAACGCTAAAAAATGAGCCCGGGATGCCACACGATGCTCCAAACTACAACTAGTCCTGAGCTAACACTGAAAGCCTGCTACTCATTCTGATGAATCAAGTAAAGGCAATATAAGCATGTGGTACGAGAAAAATACTGAAATATTGTCTGAACTGAACTGAGTATATCTGCATATAATGTCTGAAAATACTTAACTAAGAAAATATGAGGAACTAACAATGAAAATTTGAAATGTATCTTATAGTCGGACAAGCCCCTAATAGTACTACTAGAAAGTCGCTACAATAGATCCTCAGCTAACTCAAACTGTCTGACTTAACTAAATAAAATGATTTGGAAAGCTAGAAATCTGAATAACTGGGTCCCCAAACTATGAGGACTCACCACTGTCCGGACATGGATAGAGATACTCACGGTTAATCACGCTGGTAGAACTGAGCACCTGAACCTACATTATGAGACAATATAGCACATAGACATATATGTGGATCAGTACTTTTGGAATGTACTATGCATGTGGGGGTGAACGCATAAGTAAAAATAATATCTCAATGTTATCAAAATTCTTAAAATATGCAAGCTAAATGTAAATGACTCACATAAGTTAGAATGTTTGAAAGATGAAAATCATGAATCATGAATGATAAAACATACTGCATAAATCTAGTGAGTCATAACATTTAGTTCTGAAAGCTGTACTTTTTCTCTTTCTGCTAGTGATAAGTAGGACTGAAGTTAATCCAGTTCACCTTGGTATCTGTAAACTAAAAACTAAAAGCTCATAACTAATGATTTATGTAAAACAATATCTGAATAAAATCATGAGCCTTTACACTTAGTTTCTAAAAGTTGTTCTGTTATTCTATTTTAGGACTTAGGCTTTAGGGAAATACTTTTAAAAACTATACTTCAAGGGAGGTTCATCTAACCGACATACACTATGTGAGCTATCATAGTGTCCAACGTCTAGTTTTCTTATGGGAAAACCTCATATTGGGGAGAGAAATCATACTTTTTTCAAGGAGTATAACCTAATCTTAGTGATCACATCTGTAACTGGCATCCATATAAATAGGAATAATCTATATATGTACCTACGTTGGCTCATAGTTCTGGAGAATTAGGATGCATTAAACCCACACTTTTCGCTCGATGCTAAATACTAGTCCCTTTAATCTGTATGTTGAATCCACTTTAAAGCTAGCATAAGGATTTATAATGAAAATCAATTATGCATCTGTTTGTTTTAAACTATAATCAAAACTAATCTATTTTTTATAAACTATAATAAAACTGTAAAGTGGTCCATAACTTAGCTGAGGATCAGAATATCAAATTTTTTCTCAAAAATTTAAATGTAAGCTAGTCATGGGATGCTTTAAAACATCATCTTCTTAAAATATCAATAATTATACTCAGGGCTTAAATTCCATGTTTCAAACTCATGTCAAACTATAATAAAATCATGCCCAATAATCAAAATCTTGAAATTCTTGCATAATTCCTGTCAAGATAGTGAAATTTAATCCTCAATGTATATAAAATTATCTCATACGTATAAACATGCAAAAGTAGAAAGGCAGTTCAACATTTAATCACTTGAAACATCAACATCTTCAAATAATGATAATTGAGTATGAACCTTAAACTGGTCATGAAACAACTTAGAAATTCACATTACAAGGTCAGAAAGGTCTAGAATAAAATTGTCAAAATTTAGAGGCCAAAAATGAGACTAAGTCTTCAACACTTAGTTAAAATTTTAGGTCTTAAGACTCTAATATGCCTCTTTTGAGATTAATTAAACTAAAAAGAATATGGTGTGTTACAATTGTGATGCTTTTAGAGTTAGGTTAGGTTGTCTTTTGATACAAAATGGAAGGTTAATAGCCTATAATTCTAGACATCTTAAGGATCGTGAAAAGAACTCCCAACTTATGACTTGGAGTAAGCGACTGTAGTATTCGCTCTGAAGATTTGGAGCACAATTTGTATGGTGTGCATGTTGATGTTTTCACTAACCATAAGAATCTTTAGTATGTACTCTCACAAAATGTAACGCCACAAATCTGGTACCTGGAACGCTACATGGTGCTCAAGACCCCGAAGGACCACAATCTAACCCATGACTGATATATGTACTTATATACTGCATGATATACTATGTAAATATGAAAACATGAACTGAAAGGCCATAAGGTTCAAATTTGTAACATAACCGATAAATCATAACATATAGATGGGGTATGGAACACCCAAAATACTGAAATAAATGTCTGAACACACTAGTCTGAAAAGCCTCTAACTGACTGAACTGTCTGAATAAGGAATTGATGGAACAGGTCCCCAACTAATTCCAACTAACAAATTAATTAATTAGATAATAAAGAAATAATCATGTCCTCAAAAAATAAGGACTCGCTGCTAACAGAATGCTGATATCTAGAATTTACTAATGCTCTGGGACTCATGCTTCGGAACCTATGGTATAAAACACCATAGCGCAAATGCATTAGTACTTTGAATATACTGGTATGCATGTGAGGTAGGCTAAATGCTTGGGGTTCATATGTATAAACAATACTGGCTAACTGACTAATATGAATGTGAGAATACAGGCATAAACACATAGTAACTATATATGAGATCGTGATAACATGAGTTTACTGATAACTAACATGACTGATATAACTGATAACATGAGTGATTGTATCTAACAGTCACGAATCTGATGGAACTAGCTGAGTTTCGTACTGTTCTGAGTTGGCTGTAGCTGACAGTCCTGAATTTTGTAACTGAAACTGTGAGAAGTAGTTGTCTAACCAACATGGCCCTAATATGCTATTATGGCTGAGTTAGGGTCCAATTTGTAACCCAAATTGGAAGGGAGTCACTACCGCACCACTGGTAAGGACAATCTGCGAGTAACCCTAGTATAACAGATAACTCTAGTGAGAACAGTGGGAACCCTCATATAACAGGTTAAGCCACCCCATCTACACTCATATAGAAGTCTATGTTATCTCAACCTATGCTGGCTATATAGTTCTGGAATGCAAGGAATTCTTCTGAGAATCACACCCTCATATAACAGGTAAGTTCCCATCCTTGGGTTCACTCGGTGCTAACTCCTACTCCCATCTGAATAGACACTGAACATGAATTACTGAACTGAACTGGACTAAATTAACTGAATTTCCACTGACTGATGGAATAGTACTGAGATTACTGAATTACTAAGATTTCCTGAGTCACATGACTGACTGAGTTTTATAGATCATGGCTTGACTGAGGATATTCTGAAAACATGACACTAAATCTAGGCACACAACTATATTTTTTGGGTACAAGTACCTCCAGGACTCGATGGAAGGAAACTAACAAGGCATAACATTCTTGAATATATGACCAATCATCAACAATCCATAATACAAGAATTGGAGATATTTCATGGGCATTTGACTATCATAGCTTGGTACGTGAATAAGATAGCATGTATACATAGCATAATTTCGTAAGGCTAACTCATGAGCAATCCAACAAACAAATTTTAATACATAAGAATAACCTGGAAGTCATTTTAGATCACAATTTAGCTATAGTGCATAATTTCTATCTTCCAAGGCATTTTATCAAACACCTTACATGCACCCATAGGGCATAGGCTTAATCATCAAATTGACACATTATAAATAACTCAATTTATGGATTTAACTCACTTGATGATGTATATTCATAAAACCACACACATAAATATTCCAACTTTGGAATCATATAACAAGATAAACATAGTTACAATCAACCCACAGTATAAATATCATGATTTGCAATTTGAAATAGGGTTCTTGAGCTTTATGGATGAAAGGAATCCATAAATCAACACAACACATACCTTAGTTCTTGGTTTAGCGAAGATTGACAAAGAGACTTTCTTGAAATTGAATCCACAATTGAACTCCTAGCTTGTTCTTGAGAGAAAATTGAGAGAAACTAGTTTATTTTGGGTAAAGAATGGCAAAATCACGTGTTAAAGGACTTAAATAGGGGTGAGAAATTGACCTTTTTAACCCTGGATGCATATTTTAATTTTGTGAAAATTTTTTGAACTGAACCCCTGGCACGACGCAGCACTGTCGCGCCGTGTCACTGGAATTTGACAATTGAGAAATAGGGGAATGGCACGATACGAAGCCATCGCGTTGCCACTTCATTTGCGACCTGAAAGTTTGGCGCGCGATGTGCCACTATCGCGGCCCCCTACTGGAATTTGACAAATGCAATTTTCTCTTGTGGCGCGGCGGCCAGTGACTAATATGGCGCTATTTTACGACAAAAACTTGAAATAGTGATAACTTCTTACCCGGTTATCGAATTTAGGTGAATCTTATATCGATGAAAAGCTTTTTGAATTTCCCACATGAAAAAATGTGAAATTCTTAAAAACTCCACATGGAATAAACATCATTCAATTTAGAAGATAATACTAGACATTCTTAGGATGAAATTAGTTAGAAAACTTTGGGGTATTATAATATCTCCCCCTTGGGGACATTCGTCCTCGAATGAGACTGACTGAGATGGGAGAAACGATAAGCTAAAGTACATACTGACCATGAACAATTGAAGCATGACTGGCATGTCTGATATTTATATTGATCATGCATATTTGATGCATGATTTCATGACTTAATTGACTCATGAACACATGACTGAGATTTCTGATAACTGAGTTTCTCACTAGGAGAATGCATGTCTGATGCATGAACATATGACTAATATGATGCATGAACATATGACTGGATACGCAATGGTACTTAGTACCAAGTTTTAAAAATGAAATCCTAAACATGAGACTGATACCAAGTTGTAACTAAAATATGGACATGAAAACTAAAAAACTTAAGGAGAACTGTTACCTTGAGTTTAATCTAAGTTAGAGGGGAAAAGGTGAGGATACTTGGTTCGCATATCTGCTTTTGCTTCCCAAGTAGCTCCCTCAACGGACTGATTCCCCCAAAGCCTTTGACTAGAGGGACTTCTTTGTTCCTCAGTCTACGAGTCTGATAGTCTAGAATTTTGACTGGAATTTACTCATAAGAGAGGTTGTTTTAAAAATCTATGCTCTGAGTAGGGACTACAACTGTTTGTTCACATATGCACTTCATGATCAAAGAGACATGGAAGACTGGATGAACTGAGGCTAGATGTGAAGGAAATTTAAGCTCATAAGCTACCCTGCTGTAGCGCCTGAGAATTTTGAAGGGACCAATATATCGGGGACTGAGCTTTCCCTTCCTGCCGAACCTCTTCACCCTTTTTGTGGGAGAGATATTTAGATAGACATAGTCACCAATCTCAAACTCGAGATCCTTTCTACGCACATCCGCATAAGACTTCTGTTGGCTCTGAGCAGCCCGGAGTCTTTTTCTGATCAACTGGACTTTTTCTAAAGCATGGAATACTAAGTCAGAACCTATGACTGAGGCCTCACTAACTTTGAACCAACTGATATGATATCTGCATATCCTACCATAGAGAACTTTAAATGGAGCCATCTTTATACTGGAATAATAGTTGTTGTTGTATACAAACTCAATCAAAGAAAAGTGGTCATCCCAACTACCCTTGAAATCAACTGCACAAGCTCGCAGCATATCTTCTAAAGTCTAAATGGTCCTTTCTGCTTGACCATCTATCAGAGGATGGAAGGCTGTACTGAGATGAACTTGGGTACTAAGACCCTTTTGGAACGCTTTCCAAAAATGAAACGTGAACTGGGTATCTCTGTCGGAGACAATAGATAATGGAACACCATGCATTCGGACCAACTCTCTGATCTAGAGTTTGGCGTAATCCTCGGCTAAATAAGAGGTATAAACTGGAAGGAAATAAGTTGTTTTGGTTATCCTATCTACAATGACCCAAACTGAATCATGCTGATGAAGAGTCTGAAGTAAACCCATCACAAAGTCCATGTTCACTTCTTCCCACTTCTAAGTAGGAATACTGAACTCCTGCATGAACCCACTAGGCTTTTGATGCTCTATCTTAACATGCTGACATGTAGAGCACTTAGCCACAAACTCTGCAACATCTCTCTTCATCCCGCTCCACTAATAAATTTCCTGCAAGTTGTGGTACATCTTTGCGGCTCCAGTATAAATAGAGTAGCACGCACCATACATTTCTGCAAGAATTCGCTGCCTTAAGTTATCAACACCTGGAACACATAGGCGACCCTAATAATGCAATACACTATCTCCCCCTTGGAATAAAACCTCTATTTTTTTATCCTTGGCTGACACTTTCAACTTGACTAAACTGGGATCTCTATCTTGCTTTTCTATCACCGCGGAAACTAGAGATGATTTTGAGCTACTCTGAACCCATAGTCATCCTCATCTGTATCGACTAAGCAAACACCTAGTCTGGAAAGCTGATGGACTTCCTGAGATAACTTCTGGTTACTTTTCTCAACATGAGCAATGCTACCCATAGACAGTCTACTGAGAGCGTCAGCCACTACATTGGCCATACCCGAATAATAAAGGACACTCATGTTATAATCTTTCAAGAGCTCAAACCACCTTCTCCGATAAAAATTGATAACTTTCTTAGAAAAGACATAATAAAGGCTCTTATGATCTGTGAACACATCTACATAAACACCGTATAGATAATGCCTTCAAATTTCAAGGTAAAGACTACGGCTGCTAACTCAAGATCATGAGTAGGATAATTCTTTTCATGGGGTTTAAGCTGTCTGGAGATATGACCTTACCATGTTGCATGAGGAAACAACCTAGACCTTCTCTGGATACATCACAATATACTATGAAACCACCTGAACCATCTGGAAGAGCCAAAACTGGAGCTGAGGTGAGTCGAGTCTTCAACTTCTGAAAACTCTTCTCGCAAGGATCTGACCATTGAAACTTGAGTTTCTTCTAAGTCAATCTGGATATAGATGATGTAATAAAAGAAAATCCCTCAACAAACCATCTGTAATAGATAGCCCAACCCAAGAAACTCCTGATATCTAATGGAGAGACGGGTCTGGGCCAGCTTCTTACTGCTTCAGTATTTTGAGGATCTACTCTAATGCCATCACCGGAAATGAAATGACCGAGGAATGATACTGACCTTAGCCAAAATTTGTACTTACTAAATTTGGCAAACAACTGATGTTCTTTGAGGGTCTGAAGTACGATTCTGAGATAGTCTGCATGATCACACTCACTGCGGGAATAGACCAGAATATCAAATCTAAAAACTATGATAAATATATCCAAGTACTACTTAAACACATGGTTCATCAAGTCCATGAAAGCTGTTGGGGTATTGGTAAGACCAAAGGAAATGACTAGGAATTTGAAATGACCATACCGAGTACACAAAGCTATTTTTAGAATGTCACATTCTCTAAATCTGAGATGATGATAGCCTGATCTGAGGTCTATCTTAGAGAAATAGCTGGCACCCTAAAGTTGGTCAAATAAATTGTCAATTCGAGGAAGTGGATACTTATTCTTGACCGTGACTTTATTGAACTGATGGTAATCAATGCATATTCTAAGAGAACCATCTTTCTTGCCTACGAATAATACTGGTGCGCCCCACGGGGACACACTGGGCCAGGTGAATCCCTTATCTAAGAGATCCTTCAACTATTCTTTCAGTTCTTTAAGTTTTGCTAGTGCCATTCTATATGGTGGGATAGATATAGGCTGAGTATCTAGAAGAAGATCAATGCCGAAATCTATTTCCCTTTTGGGAGGAATCCCTGGAAGATCTTTGAGAAAGATATCTAAATATTCATTCACGACTGGGATAAAATCAAGACTGAGAGTTTTAGAACTAGTGTCCTTAAATCGAACAAGATTATAGACATATCCCTTAGATATCATTTTCCTTTCCCGAAGGTAGGAAATAAGCTGACCTCTGAAAGCGGATACACCACCCTTCCACTCTATGACGGGTTCATTCAAAAATTGAAATTGGATTATTTTATTTCTGCAATCGACTGTGGAATAGCAGAAATAAATCCAATCCATGTCAGGAATGACATCAAAATTGGTCATCTCTAATTCGACTAAGTCTGCTAAAGTGACTTTCTGAAATATCATAACCAGGCAGTTTTTGTATACCCACCGAGCTATGATGGTTTTACCCACTCGGGTAGAGACTGAAAAGGGCTCTGCTAGAATTTTGGGACTAACTCCAAAATCAACTACTATATAGGGAGTAACAAAAGACAAGGAAGCCCCTGGATCTAGCAAAGCACAAACATGCAAGTTAAAGATATATAACATACCAGTAACCACGTCAGGAGAATTTTCCTGATCTTTCCAGGAATGGAGAGCATAAATTCGATTTGGGTGTTACCCACTTGTAGCACTGAAGTGGCACCCTACTGATTTGGGTGATCAAACTGAGCTGAGGAACAGTTCTGTTGAACCTGAGGACCTGGCTGAGGACAGTCTCTGACTCTTTGGCCTGGCTTGCCATACCTAAAACAAATACCACTACCCACTCTGCAAATTCCCTTATGGTGCTTTCCACAAGTCTGGCAAAGAGGATAGGTGCAGGCACTGCTAACACTGCCCTGAGACTTAGAGCCTGGTGCTCTATCTTTATTACCATCCATGAACTTAGGAGCTGGAGCACTAGATGAAGAAGGAGCTAGAACTGATGACTTAGGATGAAACTGAGAACAATTTCTTCCATTTAATTTAGGATGAACAAAGTTGAAACTACTTGTCCTTTCTCTCTTATTTTTCTTCTCTCTCATCTTAATTTTCTGTCCTTTTATCTGTTGAACATGAGTCATAAGCCTGGCAATGTTCATGTCACTATTTAACACCGTAGACCTATACTCGTTAACCACACTATCATTCACCCCAGAAACAAACTTACTCATCTTGGTCTTGTTATCTACAATCATATGAGGAGCATATCTGGCTAATTAAGTAAACTTAAGAAAATACTCTTGCACCGTCATGTTTCCCTGCCTGAGGTTGATGAATTCTAACACCTTAGACGGTCTCAACTCTTGGGGAAAGAATCTATCTAAGAATGTGGTGACAAACTCCTCCTACTCTATAAGCCCTGCATTATCTGGCCTTTCTGACTTCCACTGCTTGTACCAAGTATCAGCAACATCCTGTAACTGGTATACAGCTAGCTCAGCACTCTCACTAGGATTAACCCTCATAATGTTAGTAACCTTATGAACCTGATCTATGATTTCCTAAGGGTCCTCATCTGAATTCGACCCGACAAAGGATGGAGGATTTTTTTGGGTGAAGTCCCGAATCCTGGCTGTAGCTGAATTGGCCACTGGATTGGCCAAAATGACAGCCAGTCGTTCATTCTGAGCAGTAACTAACTGAGCAAGAGTAGTGAATGCAGCTCTAAAATTTGCATGAGAAACATGTTCGCCCAAAGGATCTTCAGGCTGAGAAGATGACTAATTCCCATTTCTTCTTTTAGGAGGCTTGTTTTGTAGAAGAAAGGGAGAAATGGATTAGACTGAGAGAATGACTTGAGATTATGCTCACTGGCACGACATAAATACTGAAAGAAGGGAAATTATTCCTAAAACATCTCATAGTCTCCGGTACGTAAATGTGGTGTGCAACACAACCATGCATAAGACTCTACTAGATGCGGTTTTGAAACTCTCTAGAACTCTATAGAACCTTAGGCTCTGATATCAATTTGGTACCCAAAATGCTACACGGTGCTCATGACCCCGAAGGACCACAAACTAACCCATGACTCATATTTGTACCTGTGTACTGCATGATATACTATATAAATGCGGAAACATGAACTGAAAGGCCATAAGGCTCAAATCTGTAACATAACTGATAAATCATAACATATGGAAGAGGTATGAAATACCCAAAATACTGTAATAAATGTCTGAACACACTGGTATGAAAAGCCTCTAACTGACTGAACTGTCTGTATAAGGAGTTGATGGGACAGGTCCCCAACTAACTCCAACTAATAAATTAATTAATGAGATAATAAAGAAATAATTATATCCTCAAAGGATGAGGACTCACTGCTAACTGACTGTTGATATCTGGAATCAACTGATGCTCTGGGGCTCATGCTTCAGAACCTATGGTATAAAACACCATAGCACAAATACTTTAGCACTTTGAATATACTGGTATGCATATGAGGTAGGCTAAATGCATGGGGTTCATATGTATGAACAATACTTACTAACTGACTAATAGGAACGTGAGAAAACATGCATGAATACATAGTAACTGTATCTGATATCATGATAACATGAGTTTAATAATAACTAACATAACTGATATAACTAATAACATGAGCGACTGTATCCGACAGTCATGAATCTGATGGAACTAGCTGAGTTCCATACTGTTTTGAGTTGGCCGTAGCTGACAATCCTAAATTCTATAATTGAAACTGTGGGAAGCAGTTATCTAACCGATATGCCCCTTATAATCCATTATGGCTGAGTTGGGGTCCAATCTGTAGCCCCAATTGGAAGGGTGTCAATACCGCACCACTAGTAAGGACAATCAGTGAGTAACCCTTATATAATAGGTAACTCTATTGAGAGTGGTGGGAACCCTCATATAACAGGTTAATCCACCGCATCTACCCTCATATAGCAGGCTATGATGTCTCAACCTACGCTGGCTGCGTAGTTCTGGAATGCAAGAATTACTTTTAAGAGTCACACCCTCATATAACAGGTGAGTTCCCATCCTTGGATTTACTTGGTGTTAACTCCTACTCCCATCTGAATAGACACTGAACATGAATTACTGAACTGAACTGGACTAAATTAACTGAATTTTTTCTGACTGACAAAATAGTATTGAGATTACTGAGATTTTCTGAGTCACATGACTGACTGAGTTCTATATATCATGGCTTGATTAATGATATCGTGAAAACATGACACTAAATCTAAGCACACAACTATATTTTTCGAGTATAAGTACCCCCAAGACTCGATGGAAGGAAACTGACAAGGCATCAAATTCTTGAATACATGTCCAATCATCAACAATCCAAATATAATAAATAGATATATTTCATGGGCATTTGACTATCATATCTTGGTACGTGAATAAGATAGCATTTATACATAGCTTAATTTTATAAGGCTAACTCATGAGCAATCCAACAAACAAATTTCGATACATAAGAATAACGTGAAAGTCATTTTATATCACAATTTACCTATAGTACATAATTTCTATCTTCCTAGGCATTTTATCAAACACTTTGCAGCACCCGTAAGGCATAGGCTTAATCATCAAATTGACACATTATAAATAACTTAATTTATGGATTTCACTCACTTTCTGATGTAGTTTCATAAAAAAACATAAATATTCCAACTTTGGGAATCATATAACAAGATAAACATGGTTACAATTAACCCACAACATAAATATCATGATTTGCAATTTGAAATAGGGTTCCTGAGCTTTATGGATGAAAGGAATCCATAAATCAACACATCGCACACCTTAATTCTTGGTTGAGCAAAGATTGATGAAGAGACTTTCTTGAAATTGAATTCCCAATTGAAACTCTAGCTTGTTCTTGAGAGAAAATAGTTTATTTTGGGTGAAGAATGGCTAAATCACGTGTTAAAAGACTTAATAGGGTGGGAAATTAACCCTTTTAACCCTGGACTCGTCTTTTGATTTGGTGGAAATTTCCCGAACTGGACCCCTAGTGCGATGCGGCGCTATCGCACCATGTTACTGGAATTTGACAATTGAGAAATAGGGGAATGGCGCGATGTAGAGCCATCGCGTAGCCACTTTTTTTGCGACCTGAAAGTTTGGCGCGACACGCCACTATCGCAGAACCCTACTAAAATTTGACAAAAGCTATTTTCTCTTGTGGCGCGATGCGTCGCTGACTAATATGGTGCTGTTTTACGATAGGAACTTGAAATAGTCATAATTTCTACCCGGTTATCGGATTTAGGCGAATCTTATATCAATGAAAAGTTTATTGAATTTCCCATATGACAAAAAGTGAAAATATTAAAAATTCCCCATGAAATAAACATCATTTAATTTAGAAGATAATACTAGACATTCTTGGGATGAAACTAGTTAGAAAACTTTGGGGTATTACACAAAAGAAACTAAATCTTTATCAAATGAGGTAGTTGAAGTTGTTAAAAGTCTACAACATGAATGTGCTTTACCATTTGGGTAAGGCAAATATGGTGGCCGAGACATATAGTGGGTTGTCTATGGGTAGTGTGGCTCATGTGAAAGAGGAGGAATGGAAGCTATCCAAAAAAGTTCATAGATTGGCCCATTTGGGAGTATGTTTTCTTGAAATGGACGATGGGGGAGTAGTGGGTCAAAACAGTTCAAAATCATCTCTGGTTGTGGAAGTAAAGGAAAAGTATCGTAATGATCCCATACTTAGCCAAATGTTGGAAGCAGTCCAACAGCAGAAGGTCGAGATTTTTTCCCAAGGGGGAATAGTGTACTTCTCTATCAAGGAAAACTTTGTGTTCCCAATGTAAATGGATTAAGGGAATGAATATTAGAGAAGCCCCATGGTTTGAAGTATTCTACTCATCCTAGCGCTACAAATATGTACCGTGATTTGTGAGAGATTTATTGGTGGAATGGTATTAAGAGGGACATAGCAGAGTTTGTAGTCCAGTGTCTAAATTGCCAACAGGTTAAGGTTAAACACCAGAGGCCGAGAGGTACACTATAGGAAATCAGCATCTCTACATAGATGTAGGAAGTAGTTAATACGGATTTCATCATAGGGTTGCCTCGGACAAAACGTCAGCATGATTCAATTTTTGTCATAGTCGACCGAATGACCAAATCAACTCATTTCCTACCTGTTAAGACATCAAATACGGCAAAATATTATGCCAAGATATATATTCGAGAGTTATTAAGGCTTCATGGGATTCCCTTATCCATTATTTTTTACAGAGGCACACATTTTATTTTTCAGTTTTGGCAGTCTTTTCCGAAGGGCCTTGGTACAAAGGTTAAGCTTAGCATTGTCTATCATCCGCAGACCGATGATCAGGCTAAACGTACAATTCAGACATTGGAAGATATTCTAAGGGCGTATGTTTTAGACTTTAAGGTTAGTTGGGATAACCATTTGATCGAGATTTCCTATAATAAAAGTTATTATTCTAGCATTCAAATAGCTCCATTTAAGGCACTGTACGGGCGTAGATGCAGATCACCCATAGGATGGTTTGAGGTGGGTGAAGCGGCATTGATTGGTCCATACTCTATTATTGAAGCCATGGAAAAATTTCAGTTGATCCGTGAAAGGTTGAGGACTGCTCAGAGTCATCAAAAATCATATGCAGATGTAAGGAGGAGAGAACTTAAGTTTGAAGTAGGTGATTGGGTATTTTTTAAGATGTCGCCAATGAAAGGTATAATGAGATTTGGAAAGAAAGGAAAACTGAGTCCTAGATTTGTTGGTTTGTATGAAATAATAAGGCGTATTGGAGAGGTTGCATACGAGTTGGACCTCCTACTAAAGTTAAAAGCTATATACCTAGTTTTCTATGTCTCGATGCTAATGAAGTCATTGGGGATCTGTCCCTAGTAGTACCCTTAGAGAATAATGAGGTCAAAGATAATTTGTCCTATGAGGAAATTTCGATCGAAATACTGGACAGGCAAGTCCGAAGACTAAAGAAAAAAGATGTGGCTTCAGTAAAAGTTCTTTAGAGAAATCAATTGGTTGAAGGATCCACTTGGGAAGAAGAAGTAGACATGATAACCAATTACCCTCATCTCCTTTCTTCAAATTCAGTCCCTACCAAAGGTAAATTGTTAATTTAAGCAAATCCTTTCTCTTTAAGACCATTTGAGTATTCTCATATCGTGTCATGTGTACGTAAGTCATTGAATCATTGTGATAGTTGTAAGTTTGGTTATAAATTCAGTGTGGAGATGTTGATTTTTCCCAACATCCAAATCCTAGATAGGTCTCATTTGAGGATGAAGGTTTCCAAGGGAGAGATATTGTAATACTCCATGTCTGGGAGTTCACTATCAAACCTATGACTCACTCATTGAGTCGTGAGATATAATTATAGTCGATACAGTGTGGGGTAGTTGAGGTTCTGCTTTGGTTACAACTCATGCTCAGCAAGTCGTAGTGAGATTATACAATTTGTATAGTGGGAGTCGTAGAGGCAATAGTGTAGGACCCCTAAGTTTTCATTTAGGTTACGGTTGGAGGTTACGACTCGTATTAACTAACTAAGCTTTACATTATGCTTTGTCATTTATGTTTTATGATCCTTCAGTTCAAAGTTTTTCTCATGTCCAAGGTGAGTCCGTTTACAATTAGCATGCTTGATTTGGAAGTTTATTTAGTTTTGGTTTTACTTGTGCATTCACCCCCTTATACTCAGTACATTCCAGAAGTACTGACGCACATATATGTCTATGTGCTACATTTTCTTATAATATAGGTTCTGGAGCTCGTTTCTAATAGCACTATTGATCACAAGCATCACCTCCTACATCCCGATATTTGGTGAGTCCTCATAGTCTGAGGACCAAGTCTATTGGAGTTTCAGACTTTATGGATGTTGCTTAACTAGTTTATTTCCTTTATGTGTCTGTTGGGGTCCGTTACAGTGACTTTTTCATGCATAAGATTATAGGCTTGTCGGACAATATTTATTTCAGTTAAGGAGATTTTATTGAGATTTCTAAGTTGTAAGTTTTAAAAAGAGAGATTTTAAAAGTTGGTTTCTTTCAGAAATTATGTATATCTCAGTCCACCTTTTTATGAGTTTCGTGCTAATTAGATATCATGGGTTAGGTTGGGACTATTCATAGTCTTAAGCATCATGTGACATTTAGGGGGTACTCCCGGGTCGTTACATCAATGGGAGCTAACAATCTCCCCCTTTTTGATAATAATAATTAATTACATCAGTTGACTTTTGTGTTCTTGTAATCGACTTGCTCCCCCTTTCTTGATAACTCTTTTGTCTTTATCGTCAATTGATTTTCGAGCACTAATAGTCAACTTAGCTCCCCCTTACTTAGTGATCTATCTGGTGTTCTACCCTCTTTCCCTTTTGACATAACCAAAAAGAGCAAAACATACAAAAAGAGACAAAGAACATAATAAAGGCAGAAAAGCACCACGGTAGATGAACATGCATTGTACCATGCAAAAAAAAATATGGTAAGACAAGTTAAAATATCAGTTACAAACCAAAAGAAAAAAGAAGAGAATGACTTCTTTTGAATAACAGTCATCATTTCAACTTCTGGCCAGAAAATAGGTAAAAGTATTGTGTATATTATGACAGAAGCGCTTATAGAAATTTTCAACATTTCTGGAGAAGCTGGAGTAGGAATTCTAAACCGATATGGCAAGCTCATTGTTGGAAGAGTTGGCCACAAATTTGATGGATTCCATATTAACAAATAGTCTTTTGAACAACTTGACACCTTCCTACTTAAATTCATCTATAGTTAGTCGCACCTTGCCCTCATCGGTATTGGTTTCCTTACCCAACTGCAACAGCTTCGTAGTCGACACCTGAAACTTTGATCACCTTGAGTTTCTCCATTTCCTTCATCATAAAAAGAACAAAAATTAGACAAATATTTTCTTACCTTAGGGAGATTCGTTCATACTTTGACAGAGTCCTTTTTGCACCATTCATTGTCGAGCAAGACATATCCCATGCTAGAAAAAATATTAAAATCATAAGTTGTTGAGATTTACACAATGGGGTATGTAGAGAGATCAATGAAGTAATAGAGAAGGATTCTAGTGATCATCGGTCCCATAGGGCAGGCTAGCAGAGACAAGAGCATCTTCAATACTTTCCAACATATATTCCCGAAACCAGACAGACCTATTGATCTTATACTTTTTCTCCATGAAATACAATACAAACACATCATGTTTTGTCACATTATTAAGAGAGCCTTTTTAAGAAATGAGAGTGGCGGCAAAAATATGAGCTAGGATTCTATACTTGAAGTAGAGACACAAAGGACCAAAGTTGGATAAACTAACATCTAGATCAGAAATAACTTTTTTAGCTTCATCAAAGCTAACCTCAAAATTTTTAGGCCATGTACCACTCATAAAGGGGATGACCCTAGAGAACTTAGTGTCAAAATATTTTCAAATAAGAAATCATTCAGAACGATTCTTGTTCCAAGCACAAGGATTTCTAATTATCCGCTATCTTATGATAGGCTAAGATTTACATAAAACATGCACACAGGATCCTCATAAACTTTCATGCCGTAAAGATGAAATACCGGAGATAAGTCTTGAGATTTGAAAAAGAAACTTACATTGTAGTGATATGCTTTCAACTGAGAGAGATTTATGATTTGGCCTGACACAATTGAGTGGTTTCTAAAGTCGAGAAACTTCACATATTGCAAGCTAGTCTAGAATTTATGCGCGTCCTCTGGTGAAAGAAAATCCAAAACAAAAGACGAGGTTTCTCAACGGATGAAGCGAATGCGAAGAGGCTTCCTTAGAGGAGGAGGATATGAGGATAGGATCATAATTGTAAGAGTGTCAATCTTGAGGGGTTTTTGTAAGATTAGCCATTAATCTTATTCTGGTCATTGAGGAATGATAAGTTTGGAGAGAGTTTAAAAATACGAAGGTGAAAAGTTGAAGAGAGATAAAGAGAATAAAGGTGACTTATGAAGTGAAAGGATGGCAGAGGTCTGGGGAAGAAAAAAGAGTAAAGTGGCAGTAATTAAGGAGAGATAAAAATAATAGGCTTGAAAAGGTGGATAAAAAAGAGGTGATGATACTTAGTTAGAGGGGTTAAAAATTATGTAGAAGATTTTTTACCAAATTAAAACACTGTACAATCAGATGTCATTAGTGCAAGTTATATCAAGACTTTTCCATAAGGAACGAAATCTTTCTTCTAACAAGGTTTAGTAAAAATATCATCCAACTAATTTTTCAAATCAACAAATTTTAAAGAAAAATCTTCATTTTCTACATGATCTCAAATAAAATGATGTTTGATGTCGATATGCTTCGCTTTAGAATGATGCACAATATATTTCGATAAACTGATTGCACTAGTGTTGACATAAGTGATAGGCATAGATTCAAAAGATAAATTGAAATCAAGTAATTGATGCATAATCCATAGAATTTGAGTACCGCAGTTTCTAATAGCTATGTATTCGACTTCAATAGTTGATAGACCAACTGAGGTTTGTTTTTTTCTATATCATAAAATTAGGGTATCGCCAAGAATCTGGCATGTTCCACCAGTACTCTTTCTATCATTTTTGTCATCTACGAAAGCAGCATCTGAATAGCCTATTGAATCAAAAGTGAGGAGTGGAGATACCATAGTCCAATATCTTGTGTCCCAATGAGATAGAAAATGATTCGTTTGATGGCAGTCAAATGAGATTCTTTAGGAGCCTAACGAAGTCTTGCACATCTACACATGTTGAACATAATATCTCGTCGACTTGCAATTAAGTATAGTAGCGATTTAATCATCCCTCTATATGTCCTTTCACCAACATCCTTTCTAGATATTTTTGAATCAAGATTAGTTGAGGGACTCATTGGAGTTTTGAAAACCTTTTCTTTTTCCATACCAAATTTTTTGATTAGTTTCATTGTATATTTTGCTCTACTAATAAATGTACCTTTGGATGTTTTCTTGATTTGTAATCCCAAGAAAAATGAGTGTTCTCTCATAAGACTCATTTCAAATTCTCCTTTCATCAGATTTTCAAAATTCTCACTCAAGGAAAACATTAGCACTACCAAAAATAATACCATCGACATAAATTTTCACACTGAGTAGATTAGGATCTAACTTTTTGATAAAAAATATAATGTCTATTTTACCTCTTTAAAAATTATTGTTTATCAGAAAAGTACTCAATCTCTCATACCAAACCTTTGAGGCATACTTGAGACCGTAGAGTGCTTTTAAAAGTTTGAAAATATGGTTTGGATAAGATGGATTTTCTAAGCCAGGAGGATGTTTTACATAAACTTCCTCATGGAAGAACCCGTTTAGAAAACCACTCTTAACATCCATTTGATATAATTTAAAATGCTTAAAAGCGGCAAAAGCTAACAAAATTCAAATTGATTCAAACTTAGATAACGTTATCATTTTTGTTTAATTTATTTCTGTTGACCCATCTAGTTCCAATAGCTGCACAGTTCTTGGGTTTTTTTAACTAGATTCCAAACTTTATTATGTTCAAATTGATCAAATTCTTCCTTTATGGACTCAATCCAGGACTCGTCTTTGAGGGCCTCATCAACTTTTTGGGTTCAATGTGAGATATAAAAGCTACAGGTGTTTGATTTCTTAATGACGCACTTGTTTGCATCTTATCATCTGGGGTTTCAATAAAGAAGTCATTGGGAATGCTTGCATTTTGTCTCCATTCTCTTGGAACATTAGTTTTTGTTGTTTCAGCAATAGGAATTGACTCTAAATGAGCTTTAGTCGACTCAGAGATTATTGGATTAGGAGTTATGTCTGGTCTAGCTCATTACTGTAGATCATTTACTGGTTGCTCATCAAAACTCAAGCTCATTGGGGAGTAGTTAGTTTTATCAAATACAATAAGGTTCTTCGACGCATAGAGTCTATTTATTATAAGCTTTAGAGGCGCGGCTGGTGAGAGAGTACCCAAGAAAAATAACTTTATCACTAAGTGGGTCAAACTCCCCTAAGTTAATTTACCATTGTTGTAGATAAACCATTTGCATCCAAAGGGATGAAAATAACTGATATTGGGCTTCTTTTCTCTCCACAACTCATAAGGAGTCTTCTTTAGGATTGGTCTGATGAGACAACTGTTGAGGATGTGACATGTTGTACTCACTTCCTCTGTCCATAAGTAATCTGGTAGATTTTATTCTAGAAGCATGGTTCTTACTATCTATTACAGAAATCTGTTCTTCCATTCACTACACTATTTTGTTACATAAATCGTGGAGATGAGAAGTTTGGAGAATAACTGTTTTGAGCACAGTATTCCTTGAATGCTTTTTTTTTTTGAATTCTCCTCCATGATCACCGTGAACATAAGTGATGAAACATCCTAATTCTCTTTGTACTTTTCTACAAAAGATCTCAAAATTAGTGAATATTCATGCTTATAAGCAAGAAACATTACCCAGGTAAAATGAGAATAATCATTAATAATGAAAAGACATCTTTTTTCACCAATACTTGCATTCTAGGTGGGTCTAAATAAATCCATGTAGATTGTTTGAAGGAGCTTGGTGATACTGATGATATCGTTGACGATATTCAAGTCTGTTTTACCAAGTTGAAAAGCATCACAGATGTGATCCTTTTTAAATTTTAGCTTTCGCACACCTTTCATTAATTCAAGTCTAGAAAGTTTTTTGATGGCATGCATGCTGGCATGTCTAAATTTTATGTGGCATAATCATGTGTCATTGATTTGTATAGTAATAATGTTAGTGTAGCAAAATCAGGATTGTTTAGAACATAAATATTGTCATCATGTTCAGTGATAAGAGAGATATTTCCTTTTTCCTGATTGATGGAGCAACTCTCAGCTTTGAAGGATACTCCAAACCGTGCTTCACATAGCTGACTGATACTTAATAGGTTGTGTTTGATTCTGTCTATGAAATATACTTCAATGATTTTGCAAGAGGAGCTAAGCTTCACTGAGTTGACTTCGATGATGTCACCTTTGGCATTATCCCCAAATCTGACCGATCCTTCTTCAATTTTATTTAGAGAAAAAATATTTTCTTTCTTTTCAGTCATGTGTCTGGAACATCCATTATCTATGACCCATATTTCTTTTCTGTAGCTTTTGCGAATATGCTCCTGCAAAACCGAAAAATTAATTTTATTTAGATACCCAAGTGGTCTTGAGAGTTAGATGTGCTCCCTTTAGGTCGCCAAACCCACACTCTGTTAGATATTTATCTACAGTTGTGTGATCTGTATCTTTTTTTTACCACAAATGTTGCAGACTGGTCCATGAAAAGAAAAAAAGATTCTAGCTGACTCACATGAACTTTATGAAGAGCTTGATTTAGTTTTATGAGATTTTGATTTTATAGAATTGTGACTTAGTGATCTTCTAATATTGTTTATCTGTATTTTCACATCATCAAACTCTTCTTGAAGTAAGTCAGTGTTGATTTCTTTAAGTTCAATTTGTCAATTCTTTCTTTCCTCTTCAAGTGTTCATTTTAACTGAGCTTGCCAATTTATTTTTCTTCAGCAAGTTTACTGTACTCATCAATAATTTTTTAAAGCTCGTCAGTAATCATACCAGGATTTTATTGAAGAAGGTTGCAATTATGACAATTGAAGGGTCTTATCTCACTCGGTTCACCTTTTGCCATGAAGAACATATTTACTGTTTCTGTATCGTCTTCAGTTTCATCTGCATCTCTCCATGCCTCAAAGTTTTTATTTTCTTTAATGATCCTCCCCTTAACTTTGGAAAATTTTATTTCATCCAATTTTACCACAATGATAACAATGATCATCATTCCTTGTGAATTTTTTATTGTTCTTGCAACCTTGTGGTTTCTATTGCCTTTGTCTTGAGATTTTCCTTATTTTGTAATTTATGAGGGTCATTTCTTTATTGTTGTCTTTGTCTAAAGATATTTCTTCTCCAGTTGTTATGGCATTGAAGGCCACAAATTTATTTCTTTCCTCTTGGTTGTACCTATTTATATGATTTTGTTCATGGACAATAAGGTTACCTCTCAATTCGTCGTAAGTCATGTTATGGAGATCCCCATATTCTAGAATACAGCTTTAGTTTTCCGTGCTTTTGGGAGACTTCTTATGAGATTTTGGACTTGCAAACTATTTAGGCAGATCATCCCTGAAGACTTCAGTTCACATATAATTTTGCTGAATCATGCAAACATTGACTCCACGCTTTTATTTTCTTTCATTTTTAAAAGCTCGTATTCACTGACCAAGGCGTTGACTCTTGTCTTATTTACCTTAGTAGTTCCTTCGTAGGTGACTTCTAATTTGTCCTACATCTCTTTTTCCATTTCACAGATTGATATCTTGCCATACTCTTCTCCACTAACTGCAATAAAGTAGACTTATAGCTCTTGCATTTGTTTTAATTACCTCTAGTTGTTCCTTAGCGATTTTTAAAATTTTTGAAGTCATCCAAGTCAACTCTACTTGAGTCTTTATCCTTCTTCTTGTCTTTTCTTTCTGGAATAGGTTTTGGTCCTTTTTTAATGACAACTCAGTCTTGAAAGTTATTTGACTGAACAAAAATCTTGAATCTATTCTTCCAATGAGAGTAGTATTGTCTATTAAAGTATGGTGGTCTGGTTGATGAGTGACCATTTTGAAGTAGTGCTCCTGGAATCTGATAGTTTGCGATTAGATCTTTGTTCACGTAGGTTAGCAACACTTTGGTGAGACCTGCTCTGATACCAATTGAGAGGGAGGGAGGTGAATTGAAAACTTTTTCTGAGTCGACTGATCAGCCTTGATGGTCAACTCACCTACAATTCTGTATACTGAATAAAATATAGTAAAATTAAATGCATAAACAAATAAACAAGTAAGTAAGGAAGTAATACAAAGATTTATCCTGGTTCGGAACACCGATATAATGCCTACTTTTAGTCCTCTTGGGTTATAAGGGTTTCTTTAGAGCTTTCAAAGTATGAGTTAGATTGCAAATGGGATGAACAATTTTTTAATATTATTTTGTTATTCTAATCTTGTGACACAGCCCTAACTGGTATGACTAAGTTGACTCAGTCTTTCTCTTTTGTAACTATTGTAAGCTTGAAATTATAAAGTTTTATGAAGACTAGGATTGAGACACACTAAGAGTTTTCTGTGAAGTTGCACAGTGTCTTTGGCCTTCAGTCTTTCTTTTTACAATCTTCAATTGATCCGGCTTCTTTGCTCTATAAGAAAAACTCAAAGGATTTCTTCTCAATCAAGGATTTGAATTGATTTCTTGATTGAGGATCTACATCTTATGGTACATCCAGATCAGATATGTCCGTATGTGTTATGCAACCTTCCTTTTTCGGATACAGACGCACAACTATACATGTCCATATCAGATATATCCATGTAGAGGATGTGATCTTCCTTCCTTTCGTGATTCCTTGTGAGGTGTTCCGATTGATTGTCAGTTATCTTCCTTATAATTTGAGATCCAATGAGATCTTTTCCAGATGTGATTCCAAATTCAGCGTTGACTTCCTTGTAGTTAGGAATTACGCGTGGTGCTCCTCCATAGTTAGCTCCTGAAAGATTTTCCTTGCCTTGACTACATCTTCAATGCATTATGCACATTTGTTTTTTATCAATATACCGTTATTAAAACATATTATTTCAATATGGACTAACTAAAAGTATCTCATCCATCCTTGACATATGTCTATGGGACGGATGTTGTTAGGTTAATTAGTTCCAATGCAATCTTAACACGAAGTGGTATATATTATTCGCTTTAATCCAACCTTATATGATTTTCTTCAAAATGTCTCATATCAATGAGGAGTTCACACTTGATATGTAAGCACTTATTTTTCTTTTGAGCTATAAATTAATGTAAGACTTTATCAGACAATAGTCTCTTCTCCTAAAATTAAGTTTTTCATTACTTGTTACCTCATGGTTTATCTTGAAATTAACTATGTGTCGCTCACATGAATCGATTATTTATGGCTTATAAAGCCAACATAAGCTGCTGCTGCTTCTTTTTCTTTTTTTTTTATGTATGCATCTTCCAAGCTACGGATAAAGATAGTAATAATTAGGCCTATAGACCGGCGAAGGTACTTAATCAGACCCCACACCATCAATGTGCCATCTCCATACTTATTTTGCCGAATCCTTATTTCTGATATCAACTGGGCTAAAACAATTTAAAAATACTCTTAACATGATGTGATATTATATATTTTGGATCAAGATCCCGTGATTTTTTTTTAAAACATAAAATGAAAAATCTTACTTGTAGCTCAATCGAATCCAAAAGTGACGAAAGTTTTGCTTTATTTTAATCGAAGTTTAGGTTTTCAATTGACCACTTCCTGTTGATCTGAGCAAAAGAAGATCTCTAGTGAAGCAAGAAAAGATTTATACAAACTTGAAGATTGGATTGTTTAATCTTCCTTCCGTTTTCTTCTCATTAGGTTTGCAGGTCATACAAGATTCATAAAACTAGCATAATTGTAAAATAATTAATTAGGTGCAAGTAATTCAACAAAAAATCGATTATGATAATATATAGGCATAGCCCAAAAGCTTTCTTTTTTTTCAGTTTCCATCCGGTGTCCGCATTGGAACCCGACTAATCCGGATCGCGCGTTGCAGGGCCATTAAGGAGGCAGCGGTCCCAACAAAGTTTTCTTCATACCCAGGGTCGAACCCTCGACCTCGCTCCCAAAAGCTTTCTGATACATCATTCGTTCACTTTTACTTGTCATATTTTAACTTGGTACACCCATTATAAAAATTAATTAATAATATAGCTATTTTATTATAGTATCCCTATTAAATCATGTTTACATTGTGTTTAAAATTAATTTTTAAAAAATAATTAATGTTAAGGATAAAATAGAAAAAAATAAAATAAAATTATTTCTTCTTGATATGTCAAAAATGACAAATAAAAGTAGAAATACAATTAGAAAATTCGTGACAAATAAAAGCGAATGCAAAAATTATTTAATGAGCACTTATTTCCCTTTACGTTTTTCTGTGTGAGCATTTAAAGAAAATAAAATTCAAAATTAACTAAGAAAAGAATAATGTGATGAGAAGGAAGTCTCGAAAAAAAGTAAAAAAAAACAAAAGAGGATGAAATTTCACGATGAAAGAATAAAGTTAAAAGGGGATCCAAAAGAAAATTAGTGCTCTTTGATGGTGAATGATGGTGATCGATTGAAGGTAGAATGGTCATGTAGAACTTTAAAATTTCATTCATCAAAATTTGAAGGATTGCTACGATAAGTTTTCAGATCATATATAAAATATCAATTGATATTATGATATGTATAACTAATATTAGCGAAATATAGACGCATGCAAAAGTTAGTATTTTGCAATAGTTAGTATTATTATTAAGCTAACATTTGATCATAAATTTTAAAATGTTTTAGACAAGTAATATTTATGTGAAGTTTTTGGATGAAATTTTACTATGTGTTTGATCATATTATTTGAAAAATATATTTCACTTTTGTAAGAAATATGACTTATATCCATAAATTTTAGAAATTATTAAAACTAACCATAAATTTGTATTATCAAATATAAGAAATATGCCTAACATTTTCTTAGAAGTTGAGAAACAGAAGAAAACCAAGTTTCGAATATTTCATTTGTATGAGTTGTATTATTATGTAAATGCACACGTTTGTTAAGAAATATATTTCTAGATTACATCTATGCAAAACAATCACGATACTAATACAATATCCACCTATATACATCAAGATATAAGTTGCATTGTTGTGTAAATGCATGTGTTAGTTGGAATCAATAAATAGCGAGTGTTTTTATAAAAGATAAAAATTTGATATAAAATTTAAACTTTTAAAACTTCTCAAATAATGTTGATCCAAATATTAATATTTTTTAGTATTTAAAAATTTAAGATATTTGTCAAAAAAATTATTAAATAATAACAAATTATATGATCGAAAATTATCAAATCATCGTAACGCTTACGATTGCTTTATTTTGTCATAAAAGAAAGGTGCAAATACTTGTAACATACTAATATATAGTTAAGCCATACTCATTTGGGCAACAATTTGAAGGAAGAATTTGTGAGTTGGTGGATGATGAAAATATAACACAGGATATATGTGTATTTGTACAAAGGACTTGCACAAATATTTAGAATTGCCTTAATGTTCAATCACTTCCTCATTTAACGCCTATTTCTTTACTATATACTTTTGAGCCATGAATGATGTTGTGAATAGTAAGAGTCCATTGTTACTTCTCACTTCATTAGTGAACAGAAAAACAAAAAAAAAAATACAAACAAACAAACTTGAGCAGCTCACCAAAAAAAAGAGCCATACTGAAAGGATAGAGCAAAACCAGCAACAACACCCTTCCCTTCCATATTATCATTTACATATCATTTTACTAAAGTATTTAACATATACTATTAATTAAGATTTAGATTTATTTATTTTTTTAAAAAAAGGAAAGACTACTTCACCTCATTCTCTTTAATGAGGTTTTAGTAGTAGCAAGTATATTATTTTTGACTTTATTCACTCAAGCAGCAGCAACTGTGCCTCTAGGATAATGGTAATTTTTGGGAGAGGTACTACTGGACTTTGTTTGGTCCTTCTCTCTCAAGGCCTTGGATGCTGAAAGATTGAATTGTTTCTCCTTGGCTTCATCCATATCTATTTGTTCTTGCCTGCATTCTTCACTACAGAATGGGGTATCCCCTCTGCATCATACAACCAAAAAAAAATAATCAAACTCGTGCACTCATTTTCACAAGTTAAATGTGTAGCAATAGAACCCTAATCATAATTTGTCAAATCCACACTTACTTTAACCAACTATGAGTTGATTTTTTTTTTTCAAATGGCTATTCACCTGACGGTTATTATGTCAGAAAGTCACCCACCTTCTTGGTTGAAAATAATTAAAATCAAAAGATGTTGATTTTCTGAGATAATAAATATGCTGAATGGTCATACGAGAAATTAATCCAAAACAACTCACTCATAATATTCTCTTAGTTATCAAGAACTTATTTACATTGTATCTGTAAAAAATTTAATGTCACCATCATTTCTTGAATAAAGTAATGTCTTTGATTAGAGCAAAGCAAAAAAACCACCAGTTACCATTTTCAGAAAATCCATCTTCCCTAGGAAAAAGAAAACTAAAACAAACACTCCTTCCGTTTCATTATACGTATAATGAAATTTACTATTAAATTTACTCACTCGTAAAGTCACAATAATTAAATTTAGCATTCTAAAGAATCGCTAAAAGGTTAATTAACGTGTCAAGTTAGGAAGAACCAACTAAAATGAAATGGGGAGAGTATTTGAATTGAAATTTGAAAAAGAATGAACATGAAACTGACCTGTACATGAAAATGTCTCTGTTAAAACCAAGTGGTTTGTTGCAACGAAAACAGGCTTCCAAGAAATGAGGTTGTTGTTCTTCAAACCTAGTACTATCGTTGTACTTTCTACCACCAGAAAATCTTGGAGATGACATTGAAGAAGATGAAGAGGAAATGGAAGAAAGATTTCTCAGGCTGCTCTTCTTTTGTAAAGCAGTATAATAAAGAGGCTCTCTTCTTGTTACATTGTCCATTTTTTTCTTGTTTGGTTTGTTTGTGCGGAGAGTGGGAAAATGTTTGGAGACATGGTATTTGGAAGAGAGGTGGTTTATAAAGAAAGTTTGGTGAAAATATTTCCTTTTTTTTTTTTTTGGAGAGAAGTGTAAAAGTGTAAACAATGATGTTTCTGAATTTGTTGCAAGTGGAATCTAATTCTATTGCCCAACAATTCCTTGCATCTTCCCCGGTTTTTTTTTTCCTTATTTATTTACGTTTTTTTTTTTTTGGACAATTATATCCTTGTTTTTTGCAATTATTTACGTCTTTATCATTATTGTCCAAGAAAGCGAAAATGGAGCCTCGTGAGGAATGTGAAGATCGGTTCAATGGAGCCTCATTCAATATAGTTTTAGCAGTTCTTTAATCAACTGAGTTTGTCAAAAATAAATATGTTTAGTTTCTATTAAGTATTTAATAAATTCTAATATTAAATTTAACGAAAATTGAGAAGAAAAATTAACCAACAAATCAATATTAAGAAATTTTCATTGTCTTAAGAAACTGCTATCATAAGACTGCATAAACTCTCAAGGACCCCAAAAATAGCAGAAATTATTAATTTTTAGATATAAATTTCTAGTAATTTTGTTCAATCCCATTAAATGTAACAATTAAAATTTGTTAAATATTTGATAGACAGCAGTTTCGATTAGCTACTTTAAATCTACTGTAAATATAAGGATCCTTTTTTCTCATTTTGTCGTCCAAATAACATAGGCCAGTTTGTTAGAATAATTACGGGGGAAACAGCTACAATCAACAAGTCTGTTTATTAAAAAAAATAAATTATTAAGGGGGGAAAACAAAGTAAAGATGAATTTATCGCCCATTTTAACTTTATGGGAAAACAAGGCATGTTCCAAAACTAATGACAAGACTTAACATAAGATGTTCTACCCGTTTGGACATTGATATTATAAGTATTTTTTTATTTTGGTCATAAAATTTGTTTAGTTTTTATAAAATAAATTGATCAGAAATTCAAAATCGCATAATCTATCTTTCTAGTAGAGCTCATCATGATCAACATAATCTAACTCCAGGACTGCTACGGGCACTGATTATTCTATTCAAAGTTTCCTTTCTCCTCTTGAATGTAGTTTGTCCTACAGCTCGCTAAAGTAAAAGTTATTCAGCAGTCTAAGCAAGTTACTATTAACCTTATAGTGAATTCAGATATACTGTGTTAGAAGCTAATGAAAGTCATGTAACTTCTCTGTCTAAGGCTAAGGTAAGTAGAGATCTTCTGATACCCCCCGTTCAATCAATAGAGATAGCAAGTAGATAGAATAAGTCATCTTCCACGATTAGTAAAGGGACCAAACGACTTTGAGCTTTGGCATTAAGTACGTCTGGGAAGGAATTCCATTCAACTAGTTCAATAATCTTAGAGAGAATGAACGCATTAAGCTTGAAAACATGAAATTCAATTGCTAGCTGGACTGACTGTCTTCTCTCTCTTTCGTTTTTTAGTCTTTTCTTCAGAAAGTCATTTAAAAAGATCTGCTTTTAACATAGAGGATTTCCTTACATTACATATGAAACTTAAGTAAGAATTCACTAAGCCTAAGTTCTTAAAAAAGTAATTTTTTGATGAAAATATAGTTAGTCAGTTCTTTTGAAATTTTAAAATTTATCTAAACATTCTTATAAGAAAAAAATTCATCTATTTATGACTCAAACTAATTAAATCTACCTTTTCTCTCATTATTATTTTGATAAACGTTCACCAGCGCCAGACCCTCTAGCTAGTTGAGCTAATGGTGAAGGATTAAACGCACTTAATCTAGAAATGCATGTTCATTTCGAAGAAATTACTCATAAAATGTGAGGAAATTATATTTAAAATGGTTAACCTCTACTATTATTGTTATTATTTATTTATTTTTGCATCGATGAATCTTTGTAACTAACTGTAATTTGATTTGTATTAAATAATTGATAATTATTTTATTTGTAGTTTTTATTATTGTGGTATGATTTTAGGATAATATATTATCTAGTTCATTATAAAAATGATAATATTATATCAAACTTATGAGTCCTTTTTATAGTTTTTGAACTTATAAGTATCAAATTATATTTCGCTTTTTTAAAAAAAATAAAATTTGTTTTCAAAAACTATGACAAATACATATTTGAAACTTTAATTTAACTTTGATTAAATCTAATTTTCAGAAAAATATTTAAAAATTTATAATAAAACGCTAACGTTGATTATTCCAACATTTCATTTGCGATTTTTTCCTTAAGAATAAATAAACCAAGGAGTATTTTTAATGTTTTTTTGTTTTTTTGCATTGCTCTCTTTGTACTGAATTCTTCTTTCATTTGAGTACTTTTTTTTTAATGGTAAATCTCTCATTTGAGTACTTGAAATTGAGCTTGTTGACTAAATCATATAATGTACAGTAATATTTATTCATTACATTAAAAATATATATTTAATAAAATTATATTCAAAATATATCATTTGATGCGATTTGATTAATTAACTACATATTACAATTATTATTGAAAAAAACATAAAATCAAAGAAATCTACCCACTCTTTATAATGACTATATTTGAAATTTTATTGTGTTATGGTACGAAAAAAGGCATAAAATTTCAAAAAATTTCATCCAAGAAAAAATTAGCCAAAAATGTAAAAGAGTTTTATATTTTATTTTTTAAAAAATAAAAATAATTATGATATTATTTTTATTTTTTTAAGAAGAACTAAAACTTATATTTGATACGAAAATCATGAAAAAATATTTAATAATTTTATATTTACTATTAAATATCATTCATCACTTGATATATTTTATAAAATAATAATATTTAAAAGAATAATATAATTAAATTACTTTAAATAAATATTGTTTGACGGGAGAGTATTGTTGGAGAAAGAAAACCTGGAATTGGGTGAAAAAAGAAAAAGTTTTTTTTTTTTAAAACAAAAAAAGTGGAAGATGTCGATGGCATTGGGTAGTAATTATGGGAGATATGAAGGGCAAGAAACAGAAGAAAAGTGGTGGAGAAGTTTTCATTAAAGTGAGGGTCCCATTTTGTGGTCCCCTTATTCCCCAATACTTGCGACCTAACGGCACATGAGATGCTTTGCACTTTTAAAGCGCAAAAGTAACAACGGGCCGAGCTGAATGCGGGCCCCAAAGCCCGGACCCACTTCTTCCATTCTTTGCGCGTCAGTTTAATAACTTTTAAAATTAAGTCACCATCCTATTTATTCGTGACCACTCTAACGCCTCTTTTCCGCCTAAAACTAGATATTTTTGGGTCAGTTTCAGAAAAACTAATTTATTTTGATTCGTCAACAAATTTTAGAAATTACTTTAAATCAAGTATATTTTTACTTTGGAGGAAGTAACGCACTTGTTTTGCAGTTTAATGATTTGATTATATATGGCTATTTTAATTGCTTGAGTATTGTTTTATTATTATTATTATTATTATTATTATTATTATTATTATTATTATTATTATGACTATTGTTTAAGATAATTTGTTAAATTTTATATGGTATTTATTATGAACTATTTTATTTCGATTATTCTTTCTTTAGATTGTCTTGCCCTATTTATTTAGTTTAGGATCTATTAAAAAAAAAACTATCTACATCTAAGGTAAGAGCAAGGTTTATATATACACTATCCTCTTCGATCTTTATGTCTTACTTTGTTAGATTATACTCTATATGTTATTGTTGCTTTTGATAGTTTAAATAGTATTTGATATTTAAATTTAAAAAAAAAAATTAAATATGTCATTGAACCATTAAAAAATGACTCATCTATATTATCTGTTTTAAGTTTGATTTATGCATAATATTACTTTAAAAGTTCGGATCATATACGTCACTATCATTACAGAAAGATTTATTCATGTCATTATTTTCTAACAAAGATTTTGCGAAGTCATTTTTATCACGTGAACTATTAATAGAGGTCCACATCAGCAAATTCAAATAAATCAATGTACTTAAAATTAAAATAAAAAATCGGATCTATTAAATTTAATCGACACTGTTAAAATAAAAGTTAAACTCATTAAAAATAAAAATTGGGTTCATCAAAATAAAAATCAGATCATTAAATGTGTCGAGTTTTATTTTAATGGAGCGGAATGTTATTTTAATTTTAAAAATATTGATTGATTTAAATTTGATGATGTGAACTTCTAATAAGAGATCAGGTAATAAATTTATTTTGTAAAACTATCGTTATAAAATAATGACACGAATAAACTGTTTTGTAACGACAATAACATAGATGAGCTAAACTTTTATAGGTGATTCGCGCAGATAAATTAAACTTTTAAAGAATAAAATAAAGTCATTTCTAATAATTTAAAGATATATTTGAGTCCTTTTCTTTTAAACTTTGTTAATTTTATGGGGAAGAAATATACTTTTAAGTAAAAATAGAGAGATACTAACCATTTATTCGTGAGCTATTATGTGTATTACGAGCTTAAAAAAATTGTGATTGGTTTGACAAATGTGTAAAATAAAATTGGTTGGTATTTGTTTGAAAATAGATTGTACCAGATCAGAAAGCATATCTAAACCAAATAACACCTTAAAGCGTACAAATACTGATAAAAACTTAACCATATTCTCTCTATATATCAAATTAATGTAGTTTATAATAATTAAATATTTAATAAAATAAAATATATATTAATTAATTAAAATTAAATAATATAAACTTTAAATTTAAATACTCTCTCTATTCCAAATTTTGTGTCATCATTTTCTTTTTAATCTGTCTCAAAATATGTATCGTCTTTCTTATTAGGCAACTTTTTAAAGACATAATTACTCTTTTATCATTATTGGTCCCACTTAATTAAAAAAAATATTGACATATTTTTTGATAAAAAATAATTTAATAAACTTTATCAAATCTTCTCTTTTTTCTTAAACTCTGTATCCAATTAAATAACTACGCATAAAATAAAATGAAGAAAATGTGTATCTCATACATATTGATTTGATATATACAGTTGTGATTTGGCATATACAATCGGTGAGAATAAGTTGTTTCCCAATACTGTGTGCTTAGGAAAATGTTGCTGCAAAGTAGGAGTTTGGGTAATTTTGTTCTCTTCCTCTAATTATGAAAATTTATAAGTTTGAGTGACATACATACGTCATCAGATACTTAACTTTTTTCCCCAAATTGTGTTTGTCGTTTTACTTACCTTATGGAGTACTACTTAATACTTCTACTGTGCTCTCCTAGTGGGGACCTTAATCTCCCACTTGATCTTTGATCATCAAACAACATCATCATTCTGGAGGCGTGACAATGAAAGTTGTAAAAATACTCATGTATTTATGAATTAAGTAATACTTCCTCCGTCTAAAAATTATGTGTCATTATTTTATTTTTAATTCATTTCAAAATAAATATTATTTTTTTATTTGATAACTTTTTAAAGGCATAATTGCTCTTTTATCGTTATTGATTTCATCTAATTAAAAAAAAATTATTAACACATTTTTTAATAAAGAATAATTTGATAAACTTTACCAAATCTTCCTTTATTTCTTAAATTTCGTGCCTGATCAAATGACGACACATAAAATAAGACGAAGGGAGTGCTGATCCTTATTTCTTGACAAAGGAAGTGTTGGCCCTTATTTCTTAAATTTCGTGCCCGATCAAATGACGACACATAAAATGAGACGAAGGAAATGCTAGATTTCAAGTTAAAATATTAAAGAAGGTACTGTTTGTTTCCATTTATATAAATATGTTTGATTTCATGATTTGGGTGGACAAAGAGAAATTTTTGAACTTTGTTGTTTAATTCTTTTTTCTTTTGATATTAATACCATTATAATTATATTTTTTTGGTAGATCTATTTTAGTAAGGAAAAAATAAAAAAAGCTGAATTTAAATTATTATGAAATAAAGAACAATTTTGATTATTCCACTACTCTCTGTCTGCATTTCAATTTAAGTGTTATACTTTCTCTGCGGCATATTTTGATCAGCAGAGAATTTAAGAAATAAAAAAGTAATAATAATATTTATCAAATAGTATTTATTAAAATTGTACTGCAACTTTTTAAATTAAATGAGATTAATAAGAATAAAAATAAAATAATATCTTAAAATAGATACTAAATAAAAGAAATAACATTATTTTTTAGATAGATCATAAAAAAAATAACAGTACATAAAATGTAAGGGAGGAAGTGCCTCTTTTTGATTTGATCTATCATAAGAAAAAAAAATATTCCTTATAATTAAGTAAATTTATTAATGTCGATATTTTATGTGATACTGATAGATTTAAGATTACAAAATTATCATAATTAAACACATCTTCTAAATCAAAATAATTTTTATTTTAATTTATTATATCTAGCCATAATGAAGGAAAAAACGTCATTACTTGATGTCTTAAATATAATTTTAATAAAGACTTTTTTCTATTAGATAATACAAATAAATAAAATAATGAAAATCTAGGAAAAGTTGGACGAATCGAGTGACCGCTTACTTTTTAAACTCATTTTAGTTCAAATTTATTTAAACGACTAAATTATTTATTTATTTATTAAATCATATTTAATTCATTCAATTCAATTTAAACCATCCTTCAAGATGACTTAGTTGGTTTGGAGGATGGTTATTCACACAGATAATTCGAGTTCGATCATCCTCGATGTCTTTTAAGCTGATTCTGTGTTATGGGGTTACCTAGTATGGTTTACATCGCGCACAAAATGCTCACCTGGAGATGAAGACTGTGACAAACATTATAGTAATGTTTTATCTTGAAATTCCAATTCAATTTAAACCGAAACTTCTTAAATGGTCGATCGCTATACAGGATAAAATTCGATGTCATATATCTTCAATATCAAATTATTTAACATGTGTTTTTTTAATAACTCTTAAAAAAATTAATAAAAAGTATAAATTAACTGATATAAGTTTATTTAATTTTCATTTAATGAATTTTTTCCAACTAATATGCGTATAGCTGGGCAAAAATAATTAATTAGTTTTAAAATTTTTAAATATATTAATTATTTTGAAATAAATTTTTTAATAAATATGTGAAGTAATTTAAAACGAAGAAAGTAATTAAATTTAAGATTGCATTTATATTATATTGTATTTGATTGCTAGTATAAATTATCTCGATTAAACATAATATAGATTTGATTCTCAAACATGTAATCTTGTTCTTTTCAAATTAAAATAAATTTATTTTAAAATAATCTTAAAATTATAATTTGAAAATAATTTAAGCTCATGTCAAATTTGTGTGAGTTTTTAATTCACATAATAATAATTACCTACTGGAGTAGTCATAGTAAGATTTGTCGGGACTTGGGGTGACAGGAGATGTAAGGAGTAATAACGTTAGAGGTAAAGAGAAAGGAACAGGTGTCGAGAAAGGAGACATTTGTTGAGGCGGTCATATTAAAACTGCTGCCCATGAATCCCGGTCATCCGTTGAAACGCTGCCCGCATTTATCACAGTACAGTATCATTTTACCACTGACACGCTACAGACCAAGTTCCCATACTTTTGGCTCTGTCAATTTGGTGGTTGAAAAACTTTTTTTTTTTAACTTTAGTAAGATCATGAAAATTTTAAATATAATTTTAAAATTAAAAAAATAAAATAAGTTTTACTTATTTTTATTTTTTTACTATACTTATTTTTATTTTTTTACTCATGTTTTTTTATAAAATTTTAAAAATAATTTTAATTTATATTTATAGTCAAATTCAATTTCAACTTTAACTTTAATTTCAATTTCAACTCTAAAAAATATATAATTTTTACGGTCAAATGGGGCCTAAGTTTTATGCGATTTTAATGTAGAAAATATTTTACACTTTTTATTTTATTTTAATTGACTTTTGTTTTAAAAATATTTATTTTAATCTAATTATTTATTTAATAAATGTAAGAGAATTTTATTATATTTTTAATACTATTTTTATTATTAAATAATTATATAAAGTATATATACTCAAATTTATATTTTTAAAATATAACTAATAAAGTTAATTTAATAAAATAAATATTTTTTTAAAGAAAGTATCAAGTAAAAAAGGAGTAATTATTTTAAGATAAAGAGTATATAAATTAAATTATTTAATAATGTAAAATATTTTGTAAAGACACAAAACTTAAACTCCCGTGAATAACATTAATGACCATCTTTTGACGTTATGCCTCAGCCGTCAAGTCACTTCACTCCTTAATTTTGGATATTTATTTCTACACTTTTATTCATATGATGATCTCTACATGCATTTTGACTGAAAAAGAAATAGATTATATCTATTAAATTAAAAAAGAATATTTAATAAAAAATTAATGAAAATTAGAATATGTTTAGGTATAGAAAGTATATTTTCATCACAAATTTAATTAATGCATTATTACATATCGTGAAATAATGTAAAAATAATATCAAACAACTACTTGATTACATGATTATAATTGTCTGAATATATTAAAACCAAAAAAATGTATCCTTGAAATTCGCCATCTTAAATATGTTTTGAATATGATAGTTATATGATTACAAGAGTATATTATTAATAATATATAAAGTTCAATTTAGACAAAATTCAAACATACATGGTAGTACTCATTTTCCAACAAATTTATAATATGATATATAGTAATATAAAATGGAAGTATGTAGCAAATTGTCATATTTCATTGCTGCATTAGATATAGGCTTGCTAAGTAAAACTGAAACGAAAATACTACTACTACTTACAAGTACATGTTTTCCATGACTAGATATAATAACATGATAAAAGAAGTATGAAAATAGAGTTGAAGGCCGGTAAATAGTTGAATGTTATTAATTTTAATTTTTTATTAGTATTATTATTAATATTTTCATACTATCTTATACTCTAATTTTGTTATTTGTTTACTTCCTCTGTTATAATTATCGTACTATTTATTGTTTTCATTGTTCCTTTTTCTATCATTTTCTATATGATTTCTTCTTATATGTTGATTATCATGTACTATTTATTGTTGCTTATGTATTACTTTTCTTACTTATTTTGGAAATATTATTTGAACTGGAGATTTATTTAAAATATCTCTCTAGTTTACAAGAAAAAATTATGATTGTGCAAGCACTAAGCTTTTCAAACTCCATTTATTTAAGTAAAAAAAATATATTACTGTTTATTACTCTCTTCGTTTCATTTTACCCGTTCCAAAGTGGGATGATATAGATATTAAAAAAATAATAATTGGTAATATAATTTTATCATTTTGTCCCTCTTAATTGTGTCTTGCTGTTAGTTTTAATATTGATGAATGACGAATATCAAAACAATATTTATATTCTTAATGATGTATTCTTAATGATACTCCTCTTTGCAACATTTTTTAAGAATGCTAATAACAAGGAGTAATCAATTATACTAAGGGTATAATGAGAAAAAAAAATTGTCTTGTCTTAATAAGTAAAAAAAGACAAATAAAATGAAATATCAAATT
Source organism: Capsicum annuum (assembly GCF_002878395.1). NCBI lineage: Eukaryota > Viridiplantae > Streptophyta > Magnoliopsida > Solanales > Solanaceae > Capsicum > Capsicum annuum. The sequence goes on from NC_061116.1 coordinate 182,006,872, forward strand.
AAAAAATTTAGAACAGATAAAATAAGACGGAGAAAGTATTATATAAGTGTAAGTTGCCCAATAACCCAGCAGGCAGGCGTATCCCCTGAACGTGAAACCACAATAATCGTCGCAAGTGGCAATAGTAATTTAATTATTCAATAATGTACTTCTGTCACTTTACAATAAGAAGAATACAACTACAATAAATAAATTAATTGGTGCAGCATTTATTACCCCTCTGTGCTTTAATAGCTCTAATAAAAAATATTGCTTTTTAAAATTCTTTTCTTCCCTGCAATTCAAGTATTTGTCCACTCCTTAAGGTGGATTCCGTGCAAGGTACCAAAGCTCCTTAGAATTATATGATTTTAGGGGTAGTTTGGTAGAGTGTATAATAATAATATAAAATTTAATGTGTTAGTAATATTTGTATTAGTTATGCTTGTGTTAGTTATAGTTATAATACACAATAGATTGTATAACTAACGCATGCATTAGTTATACATAAGGTGAAAAAGTATATTAAACAAGATATTTATAGCACACATTAAATTAATGCTTGCATTAACTTTTCAATACACTCTACCAAACGACTGTTTTCTGATAAGATATATTAGTAACCAGTTTATTAAAATAATGAAGCTTTTCATATTCTAAACTTTGTTCTGTCAACTTTGAAGATGCTCATACTCAGGAGATGACACACGTGAGGAGTAAAATGGTACACCTCATGTACTATATAAATTTCATTGGTATATTTGCTATTGCGAGTATCAGTTAACTTGTGATGAAATCGAGTCCTAGGCTCCTAATTTTATGATTCTTTCAAATTTCTTTACTGCATTTTATAAATCTCTGAAGGCAGATTTACTTAAATATTTGTATCTTAAATCATCATTTAAATTTTGTTAGAACTTTTAAAAATTGCGTACGCATAATCCTTGAAAAATTAATTTTCTGGACTATATTGGATTTGGACCAAATAATATCTATTTATATCTTGCTCAACTTTATTAAACTATTGGACTATAATTGCTTCATATTCATAATATAATAAGTTATAGAGTAAGATTTCAGATCGTGATCTAATTAATGCTTTATCATAAATTTTTAATTTGCCTAAAAGCTAAAAAAAAATCCTTAGATCTAAAATATTCATAATTTATAAAATACATAAAAAGAAGGCTATCTTTAAAGGGATAACCGGCTAAAATTTGACAGTTTTAAAGATGCGAACATAATGATAACTAAGCAGGTTCAAAGTTTCTATCGCTTTGTGCATGCATCTTCTCTAAAATTGAATCATAATTCATGTTACTAGTTGCAAAAGAGTTGGCGTTAACTAGATCCAAATTTTCCATTTACGTGTCACCAAATTCATATCCAAATTGGATGTTACTCCCTCCGTCAATGATAATTATCCACAGTTGATTCCGCACGTATGTTAAAAATATAAATAATAATAATTTTATTATATTATTCTTTTTTTGGTAAGTAATTACTACCAAGTAATCAACTCAGATCTGATAAATCAGCAACCACGAACAATAGAGCCCCGTGATTTATTGAGGACATAAATTACTATTCTCTATTTAACTACTACACTACTAAAAAAAGGGGGAAAACCGACCATATGTGGTAGGTTTTTCCCAAAAACCGACCACAAAATCAATCAAAATGTGTGGTCGGTAAAGTTGTGGTAGGTTTTTAAAAATCGACCACAAGTGTTCGTTTTTTTTTTTTAAATATATATTTTTTAAAAATTCATTATTGTTTTAATAAAATTGAAAAAAATAATTTCAGAAAAAATAACCGACCACAAGTGGTCATTTTTTATTAAATTAATTAATTAATTTAATAAAAAACCGATCACATGTAGTCAGTTTTTATTAAATTAATTAATTAAATTTAATATAAAACCAACCACTTGTGGTAGGTTTTCTGGAAAAAAAATCAAAAACCGATTACTTGTGATCAATTTTTCTGGATTTTTTTTTAAAAGTTAAAAATCAAAACCCAAATACACAATGCAACAACAACAATCCAATACAGTAGTAACCAAATCAATACAGCAGCAACAACAACCAAAAACTAAGCGTAAATACTTTCAAAATCCCCTTTACACGTATAAAATGTATTACAAAGTGAGTATGAAAAAACTACAACAATACTTTCAAACAACAAAATGTCTAAATAATAAATACAACACATATAAAAATAAAAAAACTAGAAGTCATCATCATCGAATTCGTCCTCGTCTTCTATATCATCATCCGTGCTAAAATCATCCAGGGGGCCAAGACCCTTTGCAGCCCAAACTGCATCACCAGGACATGCAGGAATAACCTCCGCAGTCTGAATGAAAGAGCTAAACTGCTGCTGCAGCATCTTGATTTATGATGTTGTTGCCTTCTCGGCCTTTTTTTGCCTCTCTCTCTGTTCAGCAAACCTCTCTCTCTGTTCAGCAAACCTCTCTCTCTGTTCAACAAGCTCTTCAGTGAGTTGAGAAACCGCATTTTGTAGTCTTTCAATGGTCTCTCTATCAACTGAAGAGGTAGAGTATGTATCGCCGAACGAACACATAATATTATCGCCAAAATTTTTTGTGTGGAATCCGTAGAAATGACCTCTATTTGCAGGACCCACAACTTTGTCCATAACTCCTCCTCTACATGCTCGGGTATTGGGTCACCCTGACTTTCAAGAGGCTGAATACTACGATACTCAGCAACAAGACGCGTATATTCGTCCTATATTTAAAGTAAAGTTAGTATTAAAAGTAAAAAAATATTAAAGTAGTTATAATTCAAAATTTGTTTCTTACATGGACAGCTTTTGCACGAGTTTCAACCCAGAAACCTTCATCAGTCGGGTCTTTTTTCTTTTTCGTATGAGTCTCCTCGAATAGATCATCAGTTGGTATTCGCCTACCCTTATTTTTTCCTGCCTATGAAAACATTATTTATCATTGTTCAAATAATAAATAAATTTAAATAGAAATAAACAATTAACACTGTAAAAGTTACATACCATTTTTTTCTTCACAATAAGAGTACTTCTGGCACCCGCAGTATGTAGGGAGCCACCCTCGGATGATGCCCGGACTTTCTTTCATTTTTCACTCAACAATTGATATTCTGCGCTACTCCAATTGAGAATGAACAGTTGTCATGCGCCTTCAGGAATCCACTTAGATTTTACCATTTTCTTTCGGGCATAATCCAAGAGATCATTAAATCTAGCTCTACATCTTATGAAAAAGTTCTTCTTTATAAAAAATGTATTTGCATCATCCCACCAGTAAAATTTCTACAACAAAAATATAATATTCAATCATTTATTCTAACAAAATACAAATAAGTAGTCGATAAGTTAAATCTTTACCTTAAATTCTTCAAACATTCTCTCTCTGTCAAGTTTTGGAACCTTTTGCCAGCTGGTCCAATAGCCGTTGAAGTGCCGAGTAATGCATATTCGCGCCTTTTGTCCAACTCCAGCATCCGACCTAAATCTACAAAACAAGATCAAACATTAATTTCATAGAGCATAATAATATAGTAATGAAAAAATGAGTAACGTTATTATATTTAGAAATCTTACTCTCTCGCAACTGGAACAAGATAAATCCTTCCAAAATCATCTCTGTCTCCTGGCTGCCTAGTAAGTGATGGTGGATACACTGGCGTGGGCTGATCTGAAGCACCAGATGGAGTGCCTCCAAGCTGAAGATCCGACAACCCAATAGATCCAGCAGAATCACTGTGCGAAGCTGTGTGACTGCTCCAGGATTGTGTGACTGCTCCAGGATGCTATCGATGATGGTATATGTATGGAGAGGCCAACGGTTGTCCGATAGTACTGTGTTGGCATTGGCACGATCATAGCAGCAGAATGAGTCGGCGCAGACCCATGTAGTGGCCCCACATGCATAGAAGTAGGTATCGAATCCATGGATAACCTAGAATATGAGGGACGTGCTGGCGCATCAGTAAAGCGACCCTCAGATATAGGAATGCCTGTCGGTCGTCTATAAGGCAGAGGTTGTCTATTCTTTTTTGGTTTCATAGTATCAACTTTTTCCTTACTTTTGTCACCTCTGCCTGACATTTAAATTATGTTATGTTAACAATTAGTTAGTTACTACAAAATAAATGTATAAGAAAACATTCCAAGTAAATGATTTCAAGTTACTAATTCACATTTCAAATAGCTCCAACAACACGCGATATAGACAAAAATATTTTTATTACTATATAAATCGTGGAAAAAACAAAGTAAAACAGTATATTACATATCAGTCTTAAACAAGAAGAATAAAGGTAAATATATAGTACAAAGCATAAAGACATCAATACATAATAAATACGACCTACACAACTAATCCTCCTCTTTTGAAGACTCTCCACTAAACCATTCACCCTCTTCGGAGGTTTCCTCATATCCTACCCACTCAGCCTCTTCTTTCGCAATATTAACTTCTTCCAATGTATTTTTCGGGTGATTCAAACCGTAGCTGTGGTTAATCTACATTTCATTTTGATACGCAGTCTCCAACACATTCTCAGCTTCCACCCGACCTAGACTTATTGATTGCGCAACGAATAAGGAGCATAATACACTTGTCTAGCATTTTGCGCTAGAACAAATGGATCGTAAATAGGATACGAGCTATTGTGCTTCACTTCAATAATGTTATGCTCCCTATGTACTCTTGTGCCTCTTGTGCTTGGATCAAACCACTTACATCGAAAGAGGATAATTTTTTTATTGAGAAACCACCATACTCCAGTTCTAAGATCTCGTGTATGGTGCCAAAGTAATCAACATCATCATCACCCTTAACCCAAACACCACTATTGTTTGTTTTTCTTGTTCTGGAGTGTTGTTTGGTGGAAAATTTAAACCTATTTATTTTGTATTGGGACATTGTATTAGCTTCAACTGGACCCAAAGAAATATCTCTCAAGAGCTGATCGTATGCGGCTGCATTTAGTGAATAGTGTACCTAAAAATATTATACATATATATATTTTAGTTGAAGAATATGTAAATGTTTAAACTTTGTAGAAATATTAATACACTTACGAACCTCATTTTTAAACCACGTTGCAGAAGTGCATACACTTAATTTTCGTGAAATTGAGTCATAAATGAACTGAACATCCAACATGGGAAACCCAATTAGTTTCTTTAAGAGAATGAGTAAACAAATAAGATATTTTAAAATTTTAATCTCTTTACTTCAGAAAGGGCTTAATTTCCGGGCAATTCAGCATGACAGACAAAGTTGCTGACTTGCGCTCCGTGGGAGTGAGCCGGCGAGGTATGGTCTTTTTAGCCTTACAACCGTATTGATTGAAAATTGATATCGGTTGCAAATGAGGCTCATTCACATCGTCCTGATGACGATTAGGTCGGTTTCTTGAACAAGCAACTTCATCACTGTAGTAGTATGAACAAAATTGAGAAGTTTCTCTTGCAAGATATGACTCGACTATAAATGTAACACCCCGTATTCAAGTACGTGTATTGGTCTTATTTATGTGGAATTAATTTTTTTATTTTATTTATACAGGAATTTGCCCGTCGATGGTTCCATGCGAAGATTATTGAATAAGCTTTCCAATGATATAAAGATAACGGATAGGTTTCGGATATAATCGAGCACGTTCAAAACTATAAAATGGTGGCCGGGATATTTGGTAATAGTAAATGTGCAGGAAAATTTCCTGCACACAAACTACTGAGGCCAGTCGAATTTTTGGGTCAACTTCGAATGATCATAACTCCCTTAATATAATGAACTGGGAGAGCTGCGACCTATTAAAAGAAATATATTTGAGTCTTCTTTCCTATTCAATTGGTTTCATCCAAATCCAACGTCTGAGTAAGGATTTATACTCGTTTTACTTCAGCCTATCAAAACAGATTTTTAGGGTCAACTTCAAACCACCATAACTCCTTGTACAGGACGAACTGGGTGGCCTACTTTATATGAAATGAAATCCCTTTGAGTTATATTTCCAACGATACCAATTTCACCTAAATTCGATATCGGAGTAAAGATTTATGGTCAATCTACTTTAGCTTATCAAAACAGTCCACCAAAGGACAGATTTGACATTATTTAAATTTTAAAGGCATTTTGGTCATTCCCTATTATATTATGGATGGGAATATGTGTATGTATACATGTATATGAGTTCAAAAACTAATTTTCATCATCAATCATTGAGAAATAACAAACCCTAGCCAAATTTGACCTTTAAATTACTTTTGATTCAACCGTAGAAATTTCAAAGTAATTCGATAACTGCGTTTGTCATCTCGAGAGCTTCGAACGATACCTATTATTTGTGCAAACAGGATTGCATAATCAAGAGGTGAATTCTAAGTTATGAATATTGTTTGCCTTTATTCTCTTCCATATGTATATATGTGATAGAGGATTATATATATTGGTTGTTATTGAAAGGTGATGAAAATAGGGTTATGGACTATTTTGCATTGTTTGGTTGTATTGAATTGTGGAAGGTGGATATGGTAATTAAGTTATGGAAGGTGGATATGGTGATATACTATTGAATTGATGATTATTTATGTCTATGGCTTAATTTGGTTTAATGGATTGGTTAGAAGGATAAATGAATCCAAACTTGATATTGGAGGATGTTGTATGAATATGCATGGCATGTGAATGTAATTGGAGTATAAGAGGGTTAAAGTGACACCCTTTATGGTGTAATTAAGGCTCACTACTTAACCACTAGTTTGGTGAATTCAAATAATTAAATTGTGACGTTTGGTCGCTAATACTAGATTGCTATATATGTTCATTGTAGATAAGTAATCCGAAAAGACGAAAAGTCCATTTGGGACTAGTATTGAAGGTTGACAGTCAGGTATGTAAAGCATACTCTATACCATATCTTTGGCATGAAAGTGAACAATTGTTCTATTAAGAAATTTTCCAAAGTTATTCAGTAACATGTGATCCATAATGGTTTTGTATGATGTCCTACGTTACCAATGAACTTATTTCCACCCTACAAGATGTCAAGACATTCCAATACTTACTTGTTTTCCAAATCTTACGTGTTTATTGCACTAATGAATGTCAGAAGGTATCCGGTTACTCAAACAAGATCCATGTGCTATTAATGACTCCAAAACGTTTCATTGATATACCAATAAGTTCCTACTTCATTGTTATGTCATTGATGACTCCAAAACACTTCATTGATGTGCCAATGAGTTCTTACTTCATTGTTATTGCATTGATAGTCTATTTATATGTCTCTTATTGATGTATCATTGTTTCAAAGTATCAAAAATGCGGTGGCAACCGAAATAACAATCTCAAAGATTAATTGAACTAAGTGATGAAAGTTCTCTCTTATCGGGTGGTATCCCAGGGGCATAAGCCTATCATGGATCGATCCCTGTTTATGTGTTTATGGGTGGTATCCCAGGGGCGTAAACGTATCATGGGTCGATCCCAGTTGATATATACTGGAGGTAGCCTAATGGTCATAGTACAGTACAGTAATGATTACAAAGATGATAAGAACGAAGGTAAAGTGATTAAATAAATACAATGTACAGGTTGTCACAAGTTCTAGTAAGTGTGGTCCATTCCTATTACGATTTATTCACTTGTTTTTTATTTCTATTGAGCTCCTATATCATATGTGATTATCTAAAGCTTTACATACTTAGTACATATTTCGTATTAACGTCCCCCACGGGGGACCTGCATTTCATGCTGCAGGCACAGGTACCTCAGCTCATACACCGCACAAGTAGGAGCCAAGATATCCAACTGCTTTTGGTGAGCTCCAGTTTGCTTCGGGGCTTTCTGTGTTATATCCAGTCACTTTTGGTATTGTATAGAAGTTAGTTATATGGCGGGGTGTGTCCCGAACTTAGTTAAACTCTGTGTATTATTTAGAGGCTTTGTAGACCTAATGTACAGTCAAGGTGGTGTTTTGTTAGTAGAAGTGATGGCTCTAACGGCCAAGTATTGTATATACATATATATGTGTGCTCGAGCTTATACAGGTGATTATTTCCTTTTATATGCGACACGATGCTGTCCGAATTTTGGGTTGTCATAGAGGTATGCATGGGAAGTATAAGGTTATGAGCTGGTTCTCCCGGGCCTCCTCGGTTACGGGTGCCAGTCCGCCCCAATAGGATTTGAGGCGTGACAAAAGTGGTATCAGAGAATTTTGTCCTAGTGAGTCTACAAAGCCGTGTCTACGTAGAGTCTTGTTTATCGGTGTGTCATGCACTGCATTTATAAATAGGAGGCTATGGACATTTAGGAATTATGTCTTTTCTTCATGTCTCAGATCGTGCGATAGAGCCTATATTGTATATGAAGTCATAGTTTACCACTGAATCCATTTGTTTCTCTTATTATAGTAATGATGCCGGTTACCAGAAGCAAGAATATCGGTAAGCAAGTAGATGTGGTTGCCGGAGAGGGGACTAGTAAGTCACCCACTATACCAGCTAATCAAAGTGAGGCTCCAACTGAGCATGCATCAGAAACTTCTTCCACTTTGAAAGAAATAAGAGGGAGGAGAACTATATCCCCAGAGCCACCTATTAATGCTATTGATCAAGATCTTAGAAATGCAGTGTAATTTTTGACTCGTATAGTTGCTGGGCAAGTCATTCCTACCATGGGTCCTAGTGGTACAGATAGGGCGGCTAGCCTTCGAACACAGGATTTTCTTAAGATGGATCCTTCCACTTTTACTGGATCAGATCTTAACGAGGATCCACAGGACTTTATTGATCAAATTTAAAAGGTCTTAGATGTTATGCATGTAATGGGTAGAGAGACAGTAGAGTTAGCGGCGTATAGATTTAAAGGGGAGGCTATATATTGGTACGAGGACTGAAAATGATCTAGGGATATTGATGCATCCCCAGCTACTTGGAAAGAGTTCAAAGAGGCATTTCTTGATCATTATCTTTCATTCGAGATTCGTCAGGCCCATACAGATCAGTTTTTAAATCTTCATCAGGGGAATATGAGCATGAGGGAGTACAGTCTCTGATTTAATTTCTTGTCGAGATATGCTCCAAATGTTGTAGCTACTATAGATGACAGAGTCATCAATATGTGGATAGGCTGGATCCATATCTGGTTAGAGATTGTACTATTGTCGCTTTGAACAAAGATATGGACATAGCGAGGATCCAAGCTTTTGCACAGAAAATGAAAGATCAGAGATAGAGGAGAAGAACACAGGAATTAGAAAAAGGATATTCCAAGAGGGAAAGATCTACAGGGCAGTTCATGGCATCTCAAGGAGGGTTCAGATCACAGTTTTCTGCTAGACCACCTAGGCCATTATCTTCTTATTCTGCAGCTAGTGCACCACCACAGTTCCAAGGGTCTAGAGGAAATCAATTTGGGCACAGAAGTGAGAGTCAGAGTTTTCGGATAGTGGGGTACCAAGGGAAAGGGAATATGAGCCAATCGAGACCTCCTCGAGAGCCATGCAATAAATGTGGAAGGTATCGTTTGGGCGCATATCGGCTGGGGACCAATGTTTGCTTTTGGTGCGGTATATCGGGGCATATAATGAGAGAATGGCATAGGGGGTATGGAACAACCGACGAGGTCATTTGTTACATCATCATCATCATCAATGCCTTATTCAGGAAGGAATGCACAACCAATGGGTCGTGTTAGAGGTGATAGAGGAGCCACGAGTTCTAGCGGGGCTCAAAATCGTATGTATGCTCTAGCGGATAGACAGAATTTAGAGGCTTCCCCAGATGTGGTTACGGGTACATTGTCTATCTTTTCATTCGATTTATATACCTTAATTGATCCCAGTTCTACATTATCTTATGTTACTCCATTGGTTGCTGAAAAGTTTGAAAGAATACCCGAACTGTTAGTTAAGCCATTTGAAGTATCCACACCGGTTGGGGAATCTATTATAGCTAGAAGGGTTTATCGAAACTGCATAGTAACTATTTGTGGTCGTGATACGATGACTGATCTTGTGAAGTTAGAAATGGTAGATTTTGATGTTATAATGGGTATGGACTGGTTGACGTCTTGATTACTGCACGAAAAAGGTATATTTTTATTTTCCAAATGAATCAGTCCTTGAATGGAAAGGTGAAATTAGCGCGCCAAGAGGTAGATTTATTTCTTATTTTAAGGCGAGAAGAATGATTTCCAAGGGATACATATTTCATTTAGTTAGAGTAAGGGATACAGAAGCGGAGCCACCAACTCTTCACGCTGTTCCGGTGGTAAATGAATTTTCTGATGTATTTCCGGAAGATCTTCCAGGTTTGCCTCCTGAACGAGAAGTAGAGTTTGGTATTGATGTAATACCAGGCACCCAACCAATCTCCATTCCTCTGTATAGAATGGCCCCAGCAGAATTACGAGAATTGAAAGAGCAATTGAAAGATTTACTAGAGAAGGAATTTATAAGGCTTAGTATGTCCCCCTGGGGAGCACCAGTGTTATTTGTGCGCAAAAAGGATGGCTCGCTGAGGATGTGTATTGATTATCGGCAATTGAATGAGGTGAATATTAAGAATAAATATCCTCTCCCAAGAATTAATGATTTATTTGATCAGTTACAGGGCGCCAAGTGCTTTCTAAGATTGATTTGAGGTCAGGTTACCACCAAGTGAGGGTCAAAGAGAAGGATATACCCAAGACAGCTTTCCGAACACGGTATGGTCATTATGAGTTTCTAGTTATGTCATTTAGGCTAACAAATGCACCCGTAGCTTTTATGGATTTGATGAATAGGGTGTTTAAGCCATTCCTGGATGTATTTGTGATAGTTTTT
>NC_061116.1:182017794-182019125 GCF_002878395.1 Capsicum annuum
CCACCAAGTGAGGGTCAAAGAGAAGGATATAACCAAGACAGCTTTCCGAACACGGTATGGTCATTATGAGTTTCTAGTTATGTCATTTAGGCTAACAAATGCACCCGTAGCTTTTATGGATTTGATGAATAGGGTGTTTAAGCCATTCCTGGATGTATTTGTGATAGTTTTTATAGATGATATTCTAGTTTATTCTAGATCAGAAGAGGACCATGCCAATCACTTATGACAGGCATTGCGGACTCTTCCTGATTGTAAGCTTTATGCAAAGTTCTCTAAATGTGAGTTTTAGTTAAAGTCGGTGGCATTTTTAGGTCATATTGTATCTAGTGAAGGGATAAAGGTTGATGCTCAAAAGATAGAAGCTGTGAAGAACTAGACAAGGCCCACAACGCCTACGGAGATTCGTAGTTTTCTCAAGTTGGCCGATTGTTATAGAAGGTTTGTTAAAGGCTTTTATTCCATTTCATCACCCTTAACCAAGCTAACCCATAAAGCATCCAAATTCCAATGGAATGATGCCTGTGAGAAGAGTTTTCAAGATTTAAAGAACAAGTTGATTTCTACACCCGTGTTGGTACTTCCAGAAGGAACCGAAGGGTATACAGTGTATTGTGATGCTTCCAGAATTGGTTTAGAATGTGTATTGATGCAGGATGGTAAGGTAATAGCATATGTTTATAGACAATTGCGGCCACATGAGAAAAATTATCCTACACACGATCTTGAGCTGGCAGCAGTTATTTTTGCTTTAAAGATATGGCGCCAATACTTATATGGGGTTCATGTTGATATATATACTAACCATAAGAGCTTGCAATATATTTTTAATCAGAAGGATCTAAATTTAAGGCAGCAGAGATGGCTTGAACTATTAAAGGACTACGATGTTCATATCTTATACCATCCAGGGAAAGCAAATGTGGTAGCTGATGCGTTAAGTCGTAAAGCTATGATGGCGCCTATAGAATGGCAAGGGATGATTAAAGATCTTCACCAGTTAGCTAGTTTGGGAGTTCGCCTTCTTGAAACTCCGAATAAAGAGCTTATCGTACATAATGCTGTAGAATCTTCATTAGTAGCTGAAGTGAAAGAGAAGCAATATGAATATCCTATTTTATTACAGCTTAAGGAGAATGTTCAGAGTGGTGCGACCAAGGCATTTGAGCTTACGCGAGAAGGAGTACTTCAGTGCCAAAACAGATTGTGTATGCCGGATGTAGACGAGCTAAGAAAGAAGATTATGACAGAGGCACATTTTTCAAGGTATTCCATTCATCCAGCATCAACCAAAATGTATCAAGATTTGAAAGATATGTATTGGTGGAATG
>NC_061116.1:182019225-182032178 GCF_002878395.1 Capsicum annuum
AAGTTAAACTAGACTAATAGTGAGATCCCAATGGAAATAGTAGGAAGGACAAAACTTCATAATATCACACACCAGTCTCTTAATTTTTCTGTTCTTTCAGGAGCTAATTGAAGACTGAAGAAGGAGGATAAGCAATGGTAATGGTAATGTAAAGTTCTTAACCATCTAGTATCACAAGTATACTGAAATTAAGCTAAAAAAATAATTACATGCTACTAAACTGACTTCAAAGTGTGGTAAATAATCAGTTTTGAGGTATACACCATCTGAAGAGCAGTATATGTACCTAAGGTCTATAGCAAAATTTAAAAGATCAGCTTTAGTTCTATCTTTCAATAATAATGACTGGCTAAAACAATTAGAAAAATATTCAGTGCATAGTGGTAATATGTGGCTTAGGGGACAAATGCCTTAGTCGCCTGAATGGAGAGGGGTGTGGTGTAAAGCTAGCATTCTGAAACATCGGTTTATTTGTTGGCTAGCAATTCACAAGGGATTGATGACAAGAGCTAGATTAAAGAGGTTGAGTTTGTGTGATGAAGATAATTGTGCTCTATGCAACAATGGACCTAAGACAATTAATCATCTATTCTTTCACTGTGCCTTCTCACAATCAGATACATCCACAAATCCATAAATTTTTTAATACATAATTTTAATTATGTATCTCCCTTTAATTTAGTCAATGTATTATGTATCTCGATCAAAAAATTTTCATTGGTTATTTCAGAAATCAAAATTATGTATCTCAACTTCAAACTTATGTATTCGAATTCTAATTATATATCCGAGCAAAATTGAAGTAATTAATTGTTACATTCTTAAGTTCAAAACTGTGTATCTCAACTTCAAAATTATGTTTGCGGATGCTAATTATGTATTCAAAAATCACAAAATAAGAAATTATTTATAATTTAGTAAAAAGTATAGATAGAAAGTAATTAGAGTAAATTTGTTGGATAGCCCTAGTGTATATTTTGTATATATACATGCCAAATATGTAACGTTAAAGTCATGGCCTAATTGTGTAACCCTAAGTGTCAGCCCAACCCTCAGGTCTAGAATGACTTTTTTTCTAATGGGCCTAATCTTTTGCATTCGCTAGTGTATGTTATTCATGCCCTTTTATTCTTTTTCTTCCTTCATTTCCTTGACACAACCTAATTCATTTCAATCGTCAAAGAAGTTCTATTGTTAATTTTTGCAGGTGTAGTTTACTATGTATGTAGTTTTTTGATTTGACTTAGCTACATCACACAATTTCATCTGAAAGGCTCTAAAAGATGCATCTCAAAGAAGAACAAACATATCTCAAATAAATAAATAAATAGAACGCTACACATGAATATAACAGTGTAACAATCTCATTAGAAGATACAAGTGTTGTTAGATAGTATGGATTCAAGCCTCACACTATCATTCATTATATAATAACCGAATTGCCCACTCATTACATTCGAGGCTTTCAGATGTTAGAATGCTTTAAGATGATGACAAGAATCAAGTCAAGGAAAGAATGTTTTATTCAGAGTACTAGTATGAACAGTCATTTTTAAGGTTATTTTCATTGAGCAGTTCATTTTTGATGTAGAACGATAATGTATACATATACCGTACGGTGCTAAATTGCATGACCACATCATTTAATAACTTTAAACAGTTCAACGAGACCAATATCATATTTCAGATAAGATAATGATGGAACCAAATTTTTTTATAATTCAAGTATGTCACAGTGATCTAAAGCAATTTTAAACCCCTTTTATCACTATGTTTGAATTTTTCTTCATGTCAGGATTTAACAGCTCACACATAACCCAAAGAAAATATTTTTACTATACAATTTATTTGTATAGTATAATTTTTCGACAAACGAGTGACTGTAATTTCTGGGCACTATTAAGCTAAGTTGCTCGAACTCTCCAAAAATGTTGCCACATTCATATTGAATTCTTCAAAAATATATTATTTTGAAGGATTAGACATGCACCCAAAAAAAATTTTGAAAAGTCCGAACAACTTAACTATTAAGTTCCGCGACTAAAGTCATCTGCCCCTAAAGAGAAGTAGAATCTCATCATGACTAAAAACTCCACTTCTTTTGATGAAAGTGAAATTGACAAGTTACTTGTGGATTTCTAGTTGTGAGAGAGTACTTCTTGACCTCCTCCATTAAATACTTGTCTATGTAACTAACAAGGTAGGGTCCCGTCTATGACAAACTCCCATCATCACAAAAGGTGAAAGTCTGAGTAAATGAAATTAACCAAAAAAAAAAATAAAAAAATGTAGTTGTTGACCCTGTGCCTGAAAGATCAACATTATAGGTTGAAACAAATTAATTGGAAGTAATAATGGGCAGAAACAACTTTCTTGCGTGGGAGTGCGTTGTTGTCCCCATATATAACATGGTCAGTCACACTACTATCCATCAATATATATAGTAGATTAGTAGTATAGCCAATTACCTCAAATGAAGTTACTAATAATTATATAAAAGAGAAACGATTGATAGACATGGTAGTTTGATTCCCACCTAATTCACAAGAAAATGGATTTTGGGCTCCATATAAGAAGATAAATTTCCATGTCCCACCAAATATATCGGATCATGTCAAAATCTGATAATTGAAACGTGAATAGCAATTGGCATATAATATATATGTGGATCTTAATATTGGATAAACAAAAAGTTATAATATAAGTTAACTCAAAAAACTTAGCAAAGCTCATATAATAAATGGAAAAAGACCATATAAAAAGGCAAATTACATACCAACATCGGATAATAACACAAGTAAAGAACAAGACGTGCATTAAAATTGAACATCGTGGATTGTGTTGAAATCACTCTATTTATAACCTGTTGGAGTTACGTAGACACAAAGATACATACAAATGTATATATTTCATTTCTTACATTGATTGATGTATAATTTTGCATTTAGTAATTGTTTTGGGCAAAACACTTGTTATATCATATTGGGCCTTGCATATCTGTATACAGATCAATAACCCAGTCCACTATCATAAGTATAAATAATAGTGGACCTGGTTCTAGATGATTCTGATGGAATAAGAATCGTTTTCTCTTTCTCTCTTCTCTTTCATTCTCTCATATTAGATTAGAGTTTGCGTACATTTTGGTCGTTCAAATCTGGTTCGGTTTCGACATTAACATGGTATCAAAGAAGGTTTTTTGATAGATCTCGAAGTGAGCTTTCGTCTGATATTACCCTCGCATGGAGTTTCTCGGAGATTCGTAGAGGCAGAAGTTCGTTCAGGTTCGATCTATGACGAGCAAGGCCTAAACTTCTTCAGGTTTAAGAAGAAGACAGGTAAATTCTCTCCATATCGTCGATTACATCCCAAAAATGGTATATTGCTCGTGTTCACGAATATTTTGCTGAATTTAAAGCATATTCCCTGCATATTCTGTTCGTCTGTTGTGAAATTCATCTATTATTAATATTCATAACTGTATTGTGAGGATCTATTTCACCTCAGTATTCGTATATCGTGGCTCTTGTGACTGGTTTATTGTTGTAGCTTGCATATTCTGTTGTAGTCTGGCTGTAGATCTATATTGGATATGGCGAATCCTACTAGTAGTACTCAACATACTGATAATAGTTTCAACTCAACACAAATGATGATTTTGAGGAATTCACTCTGAATCCCTTACAACCATATTATGTACACCCTTCTGAGAATCCTAGCTCTCAGCTAGTCCCTATAGTTTTCAATGGAAGTGGTTATGCTATTTAGAGAAATAGCATGATCACTTCCCTATCCGCCAAAAACAAATTAGGGATGGTGACTGGCAAAACCCCTAGACCTGACCTTAATAATCCATATTTTCCATTTTGGGAAAGATGTGACCACATGGTCAAAGCTTAGATTATTAATTCCCTGACTAGGGAAATAACTATCAGTGTGATGTGTCTATCCAGTGCAACGTGTCTATCCAGTGCTAGAGAAGTGTGGAAAGACGTAAGTGATAGATTTGGTCAATCAAATGGGTCTAGGTGCATACATATCCAAAAGGAGATCAATGCCACAATTCAAGGGTCTTCTAGTATATCTACCTATTTTACCAAAATAAGAGGTCTTTGAGATGAACTCAATGCCTCATATGTTGGCCCTGAGTGTACCTGTGGAGCCCTGAGCAAATTCATCCAAGACCAATAACTTTTTTTAATTCCTTAGTGGTCTGAATGAGACCTAAAATACTGTAAGTAGTAATACACTAATGATGACACCTCTGTCATCAATCAACGAAGTGTATGGACTCCTACAGTAGGATAAAATTAAAAAGAAAACTCAAACTGGAATCCCAAATTTCCTAACGATTTAGTTTTCTTTCATGCCTCAACACACACACCTACATATAACAGTAGACCTTATAACCAAAAGGTTTCTTTTAACTCCAAGAATCAAAATGTGCCCGTGACATGCAAGTATTACAAGAAACCTGGGCATACTATTGAGACATGTTATAGACTCCATGGATTCCCAGTTGATTTCAAATTCACAAAGAACAAGAAACCAGTTGCATCTTGTGTACAGATGGTACATTCTTCTAGCACAAATCCATCCAGTAGTGTTTGCACATCTATTGTCTCACCTCCTCATAAATCTCCATATGGTTTCACTAAAGAACAATACAATCATCTTATGAGTTTATTTTCACAAGCTCAGGTCTCTTCGTTGGCTCATGATCAATCTGCTACTGGTGATTCTTCTGGTTTTGACAATTTTGCAGGTTTGTCAAATAGTTCTGTCTTTACTTCTGATTGTTATAGTATGCATAGATCCTCGAACTTAGGTATGAATCCTTGGATTCTGGATTCAGGTGCTTCCAACCATATGACCCCCCACAAACACCTGTTACATAATCTGCAATCCTTTTCTATTCCCTTCCTTATCACATTACTAAATAGATATAAGGTCAAGGTGGTATCCACAGGTTCTCTCCACTTGAGAGATGATATCATCTTGCCTAATGTCCTTTTAGACCCTTCTTTTTATTTTAATTTGCTTTCTATATTTCAACTTTTTAGTTAGTTAAATTGCTTACCAGTGTTTTCCACTTTTGTTTGTCATTTGCAGGGCCCTTCTCTAAAAAGCCACTGGAAATTGATAAAGCATCGGATGGTTTATACTACTAATATACTGGCAGCACTCAATCATCATGTTCCAGTTTCACTTCTTTTCTTACCTCCCTTTCCCATAGTACTGTGTATACTTCTTGTGATAACATTGTTAGACTTTCTTATAATAACACTAATAGTCCTCTTTGTAATTCACTTCACAATAATAATAATAAACTGGACTTATTTTGTCACTAAAGATTGGGTCACATGCTTTATCAGAAAATGTAACTTTTACCATTTTTACATTCTATACTTCCTTTTCAACAATATTTTCTTTGTGATATTTGTCCTAAAGCAAGACAGTACAGACTTTACTTTCCACTCAGCAATATTCATACCACAGTCCCTTTTCAACTAGTGCATATAGACATCTGGGTCCCTTTTCACACTAGAACTTACAATGGTTTTCGATATTTTCTTACTCTAGTTGATGACTTTACCAGAGTTACTTGTATACACCTTTTATCCTATTAGGGCAATGCTTTATCCATTCTCAAAGCCTTTGTGTCCATGGTGAAAGTTCAATTTAATGCTTCTGTTCAGTCTTTTAGATCTGACAATGCTTATGAATTAGGTAGCAGTGTTGAAGCTGCCTCTTTCTTTTCTGAAAATGGAATCCTCCATTAATCAACTATCCCTCACATACCACAACAAATTGGTGTTGTGGAAAGGAAACATAAACACTTACTTGAAACCTCTAGAGCCTTACTTTTCCAATCCAACCTACCCATTAAATACTGGGGTGATTGTGTTTTAACTTCCACTTATCTCATTAACAGACTCCCTTCTTCTATTTTACATAATATCTCTCTATATGAAAAACTTCATGTAGTTCCTCTAACTTATGATCGTCTCAAATCTTTTGGCTGTTTATGTTATGCTTACTCTTCTACTATTGGAAGAGATAAATTTCAACCTAGTTCCTTAGCATATGTTTTCATTGGCTACCCTTATGGGAAGAAAGGATACAAATTGCTCAACCTTACAACTTATTCCATTTTCTTTCTAGGGATGTCATTTTTCATGAACATCTTTTTCTTTATTCCCCTTCCTATGTTGTTCCTCCTTCTCTTCTTGCTTCTCTCGATTTAGACATCTCTTTACCTTTTTATTCTTTTTCTATTTCTCTTTCTTCTATTTCAACTTCACCTAGCCCACCACCACCTGTTGTTTCCTTTGATTCTTCCATTAGAAGGTCCTCCAGAACCCATTCTACCCCTTCCTACTCATCTGACTATATCTACACCTCTGTCTTCAATGTGTCCTCAGTTAAACCCCTCATACTTGAACGTTAGTCATATCAATAGGATTTTTTCAACCTGTGAGCGATCACACACGTTGAACGTGTTATGCACTTGGTATTCCGGTAGCAAGTCGGTCTTGTAAGCATTATAGTTGATTATTTCAAGAACTTGGAATGGACCACCATCTTTTAGAAGCAACTTGAACTTTATTTGGTTGGGAAACCGGTCCTTGTGTAGGTGTACCCACACCCAATCTCCCGGCTCAAGTACAAGACGTCTTCTCCCTTTGTTGATTCGTTTCGCCATATCTTTCTTCTTATTCTCAAGCCGCACCCTCACCTTCTCATTTAAGATTTTCATGGCTTCGACTCTCTTGTTTCTATCTAAGCTAATAACAACATCACTTGGCAAAGGAGTTAGATCCAAGGGGGTTAGGGGATTCAAGCCATAGACACATTCAAAGGGTGTAATGCCCGTACTCGAATGGATCACCTGATTGTAAGCAAATTCTATGAGAGGTAGGTGATTTTCCCAAGATATAAACTTACCTTTAACTATGGAACGTAGCATGGAACCCAAGGTTCGATTTACTACTTCCGTTTGGCCATCGGTTTGTGGGTGGCAAGACGTAGAAAATAATAATTTAGTGTCGAGCCTACCCCACATTGACTTCCAAAAGTGACTAAGGAACTTAGAATCCCTATCACTTACAATGGTTCTTGGGATGCCATGTAACTTAACAACATTTTCAATAAATAAAGAAGCTACACTAGCCACATCTTCACTATTTTTGCAAGAAATAAGTGTGTCATTTTGGAGAAACTATCAACGACAACAAAAATGCTATCCCGACCCCTTTGAGTCCGTGGAATCCCCAACACAAAATCCATAGAAATATCAAACCATGGGCGTGATAGAGTGGGAAGTGGGGTGTATAACCCGTTAGGAAGGAGCCTCGACTTAACACTTCTTTAATCCATGCATTGGCTGCAAATTTTGACAATATCTTTGCGCATCCTTGGCTAATAAAATTGCTCCTCCAATATTCTAAGGGTCTTATCAATTCCAAAGTGACCCATGAGACCACCGTCATGTGCCTCCCTCACAAACAACTCTCTCCAATAGCTAGAAGGTACACACAATCGTCCCCATCGAAATAAGAACCCATCAAACATGACATAAGGACTAGAATTCCAGGGCCTCTTATCCCTACCCACGGCTTCACCTTCCCTAAAGATAGGAGCGAGGTAAGGGTCCTCGGGATACAAAGACTTGAGGCTCTCAAACCGCATTAACTTGGAAGACAAAGTGGACACAAGAACATGCTTCCTAGGCAATGCATCGGCTACCATATTATCCTTTCCCTTTTTATATTGAATCACATAGGGAAAGGTTTCAAGAAATTCAATCCATTTGACATGCCGTTTGTTAAGTTTATCTTATGCTCGAAGGTGCTTTAAGGATTTATGATCCGTTTGGATTACGAACTCCTTGGGCTAAAGATAGTGTTACCAATTGCCTAACGCTCTAACCAAGGCATACAACTCCAAATCATACGTAGAGTAGTTTAGAGTTGCTCCTTTAAGCTTTTCACTAAAATAAGCAATGGGCTTAAAATCTTGCATCAAAACATCCCTAATACCTACCTTACTAGCATCACATTCAACTTCAAACATCTCATCAAAGTTAGGCAATTGCAACAACGATGCCGAAATGAGCATAACTTTCAAGGTTTTAAAGGCCTTAGATTGCTCTTTACCTTACTAGAAAGGTTGGTCCTTTCGGATGATTTCGGTCAAGGGGGCGGCAATGGTACTAAATCCTTTGACGAACCTCCTATAAAAACTTGCCAACCCGTGGAAGCTCTGAACTTAACCCACAATTTTTGGGGTTGGCCAATCTTTAATGGCGATTATCTTGGATTCATCTACCTCCACTCCCCTCGAGCTCATAACAAATCCCCAAAATACAACTTTATCTATACCAAAGGAGCATTTTTTAATATTAGCATACAACTTTTCTTTCCTAATAACATCAAACACATTCTTTAGATACAAGATATGTTCATTAAGAGATTTACTGTAAACTAAAACATCATCAAAGTACATGACCACAAATTTTCCAATAAACGACTTCATTACATGATTCATTAGCCGCATAAAGGTACTAGGAGCGTTGGTAAAACCAAATGGCTTGACCATCCACTCATATAGAACAAATTTGGTCTTAAATGCGGTCTTTCATTCATCACTCGATTGCATACGGATTTGGTGACATCTGCTCCTAAGATCAACCTTAGAAAATATACAAGAGCCATTTAGTTTATCAAGCATATCATCTAGCCTAGGAATAGGGTGATGATACTTTACCATAATTTTATTTATGGCTCGGCAGTCCATGCACATTCGCCACATCTCATCCTTCTTTGGCACAAGCAACACCGGGACCACGTATGGACTCATGCTTTCCTTGATGTATCCTTTGTTGAGGAGGTCCTCAACTTGCCGTTGGAGTTCCTTCGTATCCATGGGGTTGCTCCTATAAGCCGGCTTGTTCAGTAACTGTGACCCCAGAACAAAGTCGATTTGGTGCTCAATTCCTCAAAGTGGAGGAAGTCCTTGCGACAACTTCCTTGGAAATACATCATCAAATTCCTGCAAAACATTAGAAATAAAAGACGAGATAGGAGAAGTAGATGGGTTAGCATTCAAAATATGAGCCAAAAGTAGCATGGGAGTAGTACATCATACTCTTTGAAAATGTCGCCCTTGCGAGCCAATATTACCATCGAATCCCTACCTCTCAATGTCGTAACTCCCTCTTCACCCTCACTCCTCCCACTCTTGGGTTTCTCTCTCTACCCATGGGTTCTTTCTCCTTTTTCCCTTTTCTTGCAAACTCTTCACTTGTCGATGTGCCTCGCACACTTTTGATGATGATAGTGGTCGGAGGTTGTACTTATGAACCTTGAACTCAAAGGAATAATAGTTGGTTCGGCCATCATGCTTGGTTGACCTATCATATTGCCATGGCCGACCAAACAAAAAATTACAAGCTTGCATAGGAATGATGTCGCAAAGCACCTCGTCTTCATAATTTCCAACTTTGAACCGAATCACCACTTGACGAGTCACCTTTAACCCTCCACAATCATTAAACCATTGGAGCCTATACGGACTCGCATGTGGAGTAGTTGGCAATTTCAAGTGATCCACCATCGAGGCACTAGCTATATTAGCACAACTCCCACTATCAATAATCAAGGAGCACACACTCCCCTTAATGAGACAGTTAGTATGAAAGAGGTTTTCCCGTTGGCTAAGGTCATCCAACACTTTGCTAATCATAACTCTTCGTACCACATAATTAGGTACTTTAAGTTCACCTTCTTGAGGCCAAACCTCCTCTTCAGCATCATCACTAGGCCTCTCGGCCTCCGTTCCCTCTTCATCTTGAGAAACTTCTTCATTTTTAACCGTTTTAAGCCCCAATTCTTCCCCCAATAAATATAATTTTCCTTCCCTTAATATAATATTTCTCCGATTAGGACAGTCACTAGCTTTGTGTCCCCCTCCGCAGCATTTGAAGCATTGGAATCCCTTGATGTTGGAAGAGACATTCGGCTTACCCTCAAACCGTGGAGGAAGTGGTTGAGCACTCTTTCTCACGGATGGGGTCTTGGCTGATTGTTGCTTGAATTTATTCCACCCCGAAGAAGACAAAATAATTTCTTTCCCCTTGGTCCAACCCGAGGACCCTTGGTGGGATTTGGTTTTGTATGTCGACCTTTCCTTGTTCTCTCGTTCAATCTCTAAAGCCTCTTGAAAGATCCCTTCAATATTTTCAAACTTATGAAGTGTCATGTGCGTAGAGATTTCCTTATTTAGGCCGACCTTGAATCGGATGAAGGCGTTGCTCAGTTGCTCTCCTCTATGATCAAGTTTCAAGATGAGTTGTTGAAACTCGTCATAGTAAGCTTCCACACTTTTGTTTTCTTGCTTCAATTTGTACAATTTTACAAGGAGTTTATGTTGATAGCTTTCGGAAAGGTAACTTTGCCTCATAAGATACCTTAATCGAAACCAAGGAGGGGGTTGCTCCTCAATCAATACGTTGCTAAAACATTTGACATACTCCTACCACATGGTAGCATATCCCTCAAAATGAACAATGACGTAGCAACTCTTTATCTCCTCTATGAGATCATTCACTTGAAAGACTCTCTCACATGCGAGAAACTCTTCGGGATCACTTTCTCTCTTAAAGATTGAAAGCCCCATTTTTATGGTGTTGAGGCCAACATCCTTTTCCCGAACACCTTGGCCGCCCCTACCTTCAAGACCCCGGTTCTCCCTAGGTTCTACCCTTGTACCTCTCATCCCATCTTCCATCAAATAAGGATCATCATACATTCCATACCCTCCCCTTTGATTCTCCCTCACAAATCCTTCTTTTTGCATTGGCGGGTTTTGCATACTTGGAATTTGGTATGGTGGATTGGTATTTAGTGGTAGAGGTCTTTGGATAGATGATTTTAGTTTTGAGGAGTCAAATTTAAGGGTGGCATTTGGGTTCCAAGTCCGTCATGTGAGACTTGGTGATGTAGAGAATGGCTAGGTCCTTCAAGGCCTCGGCCTTATGAATAATAGTTGGCTTGAGTTATGGCATTTGGTGGGTGCATTCTTGGGTGTGTGGCTTCGGGAGTAATGGTTGGGGATGTGTTTTGAGAAGTTGAGGGTCGAGAACTCCGTTGGCTTTCTACTCTTTCCATTCGACCACTAATAGAGGCCACTTTTACCCCTAACTTATCAAGACCCACATTCACTCTAGCTACATCCCAAGATAAGGATTCAAGATTAGCCACAAGAGCATTCAAAATATTTTGGTCCACGGTTTGTGCATTGGAAGTTTTGGGTTCCATGTGTAATGGTTCCATTTGCTAATGTACCTATAAAATGAACAAACGTTAGTTCAAAATACGCTCACACAATCTTCACACTCGGCTTCCTTACTTGGTTCTTCAAGTGTTGTAAGCCGACTATCAACTTGTGAGAACTTGGGAATGAGTCAAATCTTGAGTTGGAGCAAATTTCGGATTGAAGACTCAAAAAGAAAAAATTGTACGCACTTGAACCAAAAACAACTACGAATTTTAAATGAGTAAAGCACCACAAAGAACGTTGACGCGAAGACGTACTGGAAAACTAGTTCACAACTTAGTAGGTTCTTACTTAGTTGCCAACTAGTGTAGGAGTCACTAGAAAGGAAACTAGTAGAGACAAGAAAAGAAACTTGGAAGGTCCTACGACTTGAGTTTTGTTGTTGATGTGGCCCTCATTTCTTTTTCTTTTTGGCCGTTTGAATTTGTTGTTGAAGTAGAGTATGATTTTTTTTCAAGACTTAAGGGGTTCAATCTTGTGTGTTGATGAGGATTTTCAGTTTTGGAGTACCAAGACAAGGCCTTGGACTCTTTTTCCAAAGGTCAAAAAAGTGTTAGTAAAATTTTCACCAACTTGAACGAAAATGGCAAAGCACCTTTTTGTTTTGGCTTTATCCCTTTCCTCTTTTAGTCCTTCTTGAAAAAGGTTTTGACACTCTTTTGGTAAGGGAGCTTTTGGGGGTCTTTGGCTGATTTGCCTCTTTAGTGTTTTCTTGAAACTATTTCCAAGACAAACACAAGACCTAACCTCTCTCTTCCTCTTTCAAATCAAACACCCCTTTTGTTAAACATTCACCTCAAGAAAATTATGAAGAACAATAAGAACACTTATGAACAACAACAACGTTCACATTGTCTAACCCTTCAACAACACTAAACAAAACTTCAAATTTTGGATCTTAGACTCAAATGTTCTCGGGGGACAACAAGCTAACACACGAAACTACTAAGATAATTAAAAATAACACCTAAATCTAGACACTTCTTGGCCAACACAAGTCACCAGATAACATTTTTTTTTGCCTTTTCTTTTTTTTTTTTGGACTTTTTCAACTAGAAGAGCCCAAGATTGGTGGTGTAAGAACACGACCAGCCTTCGCTCTGATACCAAATGATACCAAACAGTATCTATAAGAGCTCAAAACAGTACACAACTCATAAAAACAGTCCACACGTACAAGACATCAAATGGAAACAACAAACACACAAACTTGAAAAATAAGGAGATAAATAACTTGACACAAAGAGAATATAAAATGTAGCAACTAAAGAGTGTATCAAACTGTAAAACCTCTACAAATCACATTAACAAGCACAAAGTTCTTACGGAAACACAAGAGGAACTCAGTTCACTCAAGCACTCTCGTTTCTAGCCGTCTCACAACACAAGTGGAAGTTTTCACTTGTGAAGCTTAAAATGTTTGGTGGTCTACTATCTTCTTGAGAGGAAATATGGTGTTCAATGTTACAAAGTGATTTCAAAATAAGCTAACTAAAGAGAACAAAACTAAAGAAACACCTTAGGTTTTCTTATTTCTGTTGTTTTAGGGATTATATTTTCATTTTCTTTTTTATCAAGAGTATTTATTTCTGTTTGGGTATTTTCTAAGTTTT
>NC_061116.1:182035178-182204785 GCF_002878395.1 Capsicum annuum
TTTCATCTATTATAAATTCTTCTTTGTTCATTTTATTGTGAATAGGTCATGTCGATATACATATTCTAAACTATCTATTTGTGATTCTAATTTTGATATTTCATCTTTCTGTGTATCTATTGAATTTTTACTTACTCCGGCAAATATATTATAATGTAGTCTTTTTATTTTTAATTCTTTACGCTTTTCAGAAATAATTTGTTTTAATTCTTTGTATTGTTGTACTTTATTCATTTTAATTATATTTATAATATCTTGGTGGATATCTAAATCTAATTTTATCATAATTAGGTGGTATGTGTTTCATTCTTCTGGACTTTAAATGTGTTATTAATTTTGATTCAATACTAGATATTAATGTAATTAAGTAGGCTAGTTTTTGTGGATTTTCTTTTATTTTATTTAGACTTATATATTCTGAATAATTACTTATTAAAGATTCTTTAATGTTTCTAAAAGCTTTTCTATTTTTAAATGGTCTTCGCATAATTAATAATTTATAGGTAAATTCGAATAACTCTTAACTTTTACTCTCTTAACTTTAACTCTAATAATAACTTTAACTTTTACTCTCTTAACTTTAACTCTAATAATAACTCTAATTAAAAAGGATGGTAAAAAGACCCTTTTTCCCTTAATGAAGGGGTGGCGGGTGTGGAGTGTTTGGGGAAGCCTTGGGGTGTTTTTGGGCCCCTAAGGTCAGCCCCCACATGTCAAGACGTACACCCCCTTGGGCGAGTTCGCAACAAGCTCAACTGCGTCCATTTTCATAAACGTGCCTTGAAGCCTTTGTAGTTCCCGAGTTTGACTTCTAGTAAATGGTCTCAAGCCCGTGACACCCGTATCAGCTTTTGTATAATATAGTTAAAGGGCCTATTTGTGCACCGATAAAGTTAAAGGTCATACTTATAATGTGTTTTTTTTATTAGGTAGCACCATATGAGTGGATTAGTAATCCACGTCAGAGCAAGTGAGGTACACATGTGTAGTTGCAAAATTGGAGTGTCTTTTTGTTCAAGTTTTGTATAGTTAAAGGGCCTACTCATGCACTATCAAAGTTTAAGGTCAATGTTATAATTTGGTGTCAAGTTTAGGGTCATATTTATGTATTATGACTAAGGAAAAAGAACTATATCAATAAATGCATGATATGTGTATGTTAATAGGTCATTCTCACTTTAGTCATAGTTAATTAATATATATTCACGATCTATTAACTTAATTAATCGTGATAAGTTATTATGATTTGATGTAAACACAATATAAGAGTAAATATTTCCAATAAAAAAACTCACTAGAAATATCATATTATTGGTATTAGATAAAAAAGATAATACACCATAGGGCTTTGGAGTGTAAATTATTAAAGGAAGAAGTTCAAGATTTTGTCTTCACCATAAAAGATAAAGAGGCAGAAGGTCATGGTAATATGACTTCGTACCTAACAAAACAAAGGGGAAAAATGAATGATTGAAACCAAACATGGGAAGCAGAAGAGTATGTGTAGACTTGCAGAAATAAAGCGTAACCATCGTTACGATGTGTTGTAGGGGATGGACATACATGTTTTTTTCTTAACTTAATTAGAAATCTTGATTTTTGCATATGGAAAAAAAATGTGGTAAAAAGCATTTCTTTCAAATGGACTAGTTGAACTCTAATCTGATATGTACTATACACCGGATTAGAAAAAGAAAGCGTCAATATTATGTCTAAGAATTTAAGCTAGCGTCAATATTATGTTTAAGAATTTAAGCTACACTATCAAGTAAATTTAACTTGCTATTGTCGGTTATCCAATATTTTTCTAAATTTTTATATAAAAATTTGAGAAACCTGCAATAGCAAATCAATTTTATCTAGTACTAATAAAATACTATTTTGTAGAGTGTACATCTATGTTTAAAACATTTGGCACTTCCCACGGCTTTTTGTTTATGTCAAGCATTACTGCACTTCATATTGGGGGCCCATACCCGGCCCACATAATTTTTCATTACTACTGGTTTCATGTGTCTTATTTTTGCAACTTGGCACACAACAATATAACGGGCTGTAGTATGTATTATTGTATGTATGTATTTTTGAGCAAACCATGATGGCAGAAGAAAATGGTCTTTAAGTTTGTTAAAGGTCATCAGTATTTTTCTTCTATCTTTTGAAGTGGGGTGAAAATCTAACTACAATTGAAAATTCATATATTTTAAGAGAGCTCAAGCTAATTTAATGAGATTTAAATTCATTGCAGCAAAATTTTTAGTTTCCAATGGTAATTTTCTAAATTTGTCTCCTTTAAAATATGTATAACCATCCAACAACATCATAGAACTCGAACAAATTCTAGCTAGACAAGTTGTTAAGTTCAAAGATTCGTCAAAAGAACACCTTATATCAACAAATAGTATTTTTTTTTTCCTTTCACAATTCCGACCTCAGTTTTTCATGCATTTTACAATATTTTTATATTTCTATGCAAACATTACTTTCCAGAATAAATCAAAACATTAATTGCTACGGTTGCCCGTTTATGAACAAAAAGATCACGAGTACACAATACATTTGTTGACAATTTTTTTGTTTACATTTACATCATAATTTAAGTGCAAGACTAGTCTTTGGTAGAATTTGAAATTTGAAAATTTTATGATTTGAAGTCAGCTCTCAGACAAAAAAATATTGAATCGACATTTCTGTTCTTTTGTGCATATGTCCTCATAAATTTTATGGGCATTTAATAGCTAGCAGATATGGATGCAGCTTCTACCATGATAATATTGACCGGGTAAACTATATACTTCCTTCGATTCGTTTAGGTATCATGTTTATTAAAAATAAAATATTCAAAATAGTTAATAGTACTTTAAAAACTTAAGATACAATTAATTACATTAGTTTTCACTTTATCCTTAATAAATAGTATATAAAGATATTAATATGATAAAAATATGTTATATTGAAATTAAAATAAATAAAGATAATATAATTAAATTATAAGTCTTTTATATTTATATTTTTATTAAGAGGCGTATAAAAAGAAAAAAACATGAATAGGAGGGAGTGTTGATTATAGGAACGTGTTCTTTACATCTTAAACTCGTCCGTTTACGATTCATTTAATTTAAGCTCTTAATAATAAATAGTGATTCAGACATCATGTGTGGACTAATAAGCGATTCAACAAATTTTTATGACTAATTAAATTTGATGGGATGTTTATTTGTGCTACTGGTCAAATTTGGAGCTTTTATAAAACATTATCATAGTTTCGAATTTTGATCTTTATTTTACTTTGTAAAAGCGAGGTTTTAGAGGACCAGTATTGTAAAGATGAACTAACGAGCATTAACATAATTAAACTTACAAAAAATATATCTTAATATTCAAGTTTGCATTTTTACAGCTTATGGAAAGAGAATTAAAAAAAAAAAAAAAAAACACTTTAAGAACTTTCTCATGTTTAATTTTATTAAATGAAATTTGTTATTTCTCAATTTCAAAGTTGTTAACATGCGTGCATCAAAGAAATTAGATACTGCAGCTATTCAAGATTTAATTTCTAAATATGAGTTCCATTAGACCTTGTGTGACGCTAACCATGTTAGCATAATTATAATGAAGATTCCTAGTTATCCTATAAATTTTAACCAAAGTATGCCGGCCGTATATTTACATTGTTATAATCTTTATTTGGTCCATATTATTATTCAAGCTAATCTTGCTTTCTAAAATGCGTTCACAAGTCACCAACAATCAAAGAAAGTAAAATTCCAGAGATCTTGTGCTGTAACACTTGATATTATTCAAAATTTTATTCATTTATAAAAGAGGGGCAAGAGTTGGCAAAAAAAATTTCCTTCCGTCTCAATTTATATGCCATATTTTGGATCGTAAGAGTCAAATGAATTCTTGCTTGACTGCAACTTTTTTCGTACATCTTTAAGTTATTAATTAATTATTGTGATTTAGAATATTTTTTACATACATAATTTTTTGTAAAATTTATTTCAAAAAATTACATATTTAAATTTACAGTTAAATTTAAATGTTTTAACTCTTGAACTTCAAACTGTGCTGCCTAAAACTTTTCCATTGATATACTACATCTAAACCGAATTCTCCAGAAATATCTATCACATGAAAACGCATAAAAGTTATTTAGCTAGCTTCATTTTTTTTTTCCTTTTTTAATTAAACACGGGAGACATACAATATATTAGTGGATTAGAGACTTTGAGATTTGCATGATTCTGATTTTTAGGTCAGCTACTTAATTGCTGACAAAACTATATTGAATAGTAAATATCTTTTTTGTTTGCTTTGCTTTGGTGCCAATCTCTTGTATTATAAAATTACAAGAAAATGGTGGTGGCTGCTATAATTAACAATATTGACTGGGAAACAATTATAGGAACTTGTTATTTTCAACTAAGGTCCCGTTTTTATCTTCCTTAATTTAAGCTCTTAGCAATAATGATTCAGCCATCATGTGAACTAATCAAATTAATTGGTTGTATTTGAAATACTTGTACTCGTGGTTTGTTTATTCTTCTTTTACTCAACCTATGTGTAAAACTGGTTCTTCTTTTACTCAGCCTGACTACGTGTAAAACTGGTCAAACTTATAATAAAGTAATTTTGTCATGGTCCTAATGTCTCGTTTCAGTTGTACAAAGCATGTGGCTTCAAGAATAGAGGTTTTAGTTTTACCAAGCATGACTATGAAATTGATCAGATTAATATTGTTTGAACGTATACGAATTCAAAACTTGAATATTTATGCTACTTCCAATTCAGAATGTACTTTATACATGCGATGCGAGTACAATGTCAAAATATTCTACACTAGCAGGTAAACTTGATCTGTTGGTTTGTTATAAACCAAACGGAGAGCCCGCCCAACCCAAAAGATTAGCCTGATAGGTGGGAGAACCCATTTGGCATATAAACCCAGCATTTCTCTATTTTTCCAATGTGGGACAATTGGTTCATAACATGGTTATCTAATTTTTTTTTTTTCCAATTTTTACGTAAAAAATTGAATACCTGCAATGACAGATCAAATTTACCTGATAGTGTACAAAATTTGAACTCTTCAATCTAACCCGCCTAATATAGGTTGTGGAGCTACATGTGCTCGAATTGACGCCCCTTTGAAAAATTACACTATGTAGCTATAGCTAAGAAATTCTTTTTATCTATTTAAACTATATATTGAACTCTTTGGCTTCTTAATTCCTTTATATTTTGACATTTTTTAGTGAAAATTATGAGTTCGCCACTTAATTATAAGGCGTCTCTTTCCTCAACTTAAGTGAGCTATTTCACAAGAATAAGATAACTAGCTACTTACGCATTAACGCATGGATGCAGAAATATAAAAGTTAATTTTTCATTTTGTTAATGTAATTTTGATGAGCCTATCTTCGCTTCTTCGTCCATTTAATTATTTCCACAATGTAAATGAATCAACGGTGGAAAACAATATATATATAGGTTAAGTAGTGCAGTTTAAACTTTTATTTAGTTGATATTGAACGTAAAAACTAGCGGAAATTAAAATATTAATTGAGGTAAGTGACTTGACTTTAGTTAATAACTGAATATAACCTATATTTGTCATTTGTGTTTAGGCATCCAATAGACAAGTGTTGCATATGTTAGTCATCATGTGATCACACTAGGATTCCTTCTTATCTTACAAAATTAAGATAAAAAGCAAGGTGCATGTATATTGTTATAGTAAGCTTCCGGCAGTATATTCAGTCCATGAAAAAGTATACATGCTAATAATGCCTTCTACTTAATTTTTTTCACTATCAAATTTAGAAATTCACATGCGAGAGATCTGATCCTGCTGCATTATTGTTATTTTATTTGCAAAAGGACAGAATAGGGAATTTGGATAATTCATACTTATGTTATGTAGACTTATTCCACCAGGAGAATCATATGATAGATGAACATGCATCATGATACATAATTATAATAGGATGAAAGAAATTAACGTAGGAGGTTATGGTACTACCATGCGATCATTAAGTACCATCTATCAGCAGTGGCGGAGCCACAGTCGACGAAGTGTGGTCAGATGAACACCCTTCATCGGAATTTTTTTCGAGTATATAGGTTAAATATAGATATTTATGATTATATACATGTTGTTGCATACCTTTGACAAGCTAGAGAAGCATAGTCTAGTGGTCAAGAGAGTGCATTTCTGCATCAACAACCTAAGTTCAAACCTTGGCAGGTGCAATAATGTGAATAAGGAAAAATATGAATACTCTTAACCAAAATTCTGGCTCCGCCACTGTCTATCAGTGCCTCAGGAAAAAAAATTAATTTGTGCCTCATATAACTGACACTAATAGTGTGAGGTTTTTTCTTAGTATCTCATAAAAAATGGAACGAGAATTTGTGAACTCAAAAGTATAAGATATGAAACTACTCTCTGGGGAGAGAGAAAAATGTCTCACATAATAGTGTGATACACAATAAAGTTTTCGTGCTTGAGGCAAGTTTAATATAGTGGTACGTGGTGAAAGTGAAACCATTCAATATGAAGGAGCGTTTGTCTCTAAACTTTAGGTTGAACAAGTCTAGAGGATGAATATCGTAAAAATACAAATATCAAAGATGAACGCTTGATCAAACAAGGTTGAAATATTAAAAGGATAACAAGATTCTAACTACAAGCATCTTCAAATATTCTCATAAAAATTCATTGAATTAGGATAAATCGAAATTCTCGATCGCTATGTTAATCTTTATACTCTCGAATATATTATGATATTTAAATACTAAGTAAGAAACGTAATTTGTCATGGCAAATAGTTTGGAGATATGTGACAAGGACAAACGAATGGCACATGGTTAAAATAAATCTTCACTCATCTACATTTGTCCATAATTAGTTACTGCCTTGGTCCATCTTCACTCATTTATTACAAATTAACAGATAATTTATTTATTTTATTCTTAATATTAAAATATCATTTATTATTCAATGAATTTTTTAAAGCATTAAATTATTATATTTAAAAAGTAATATAATAAAATTATCTCTATTATTTCTTAAACCTATGTATCAACTCAATAGTAAACAACTATTAATAGACGGAAGGAGTATTTTGTCACTTTCATTTCGAACACACCCTCAATTTAGTCGAAGCAAGTGGATTAATTTCCCCTTCTTGTGCTCCGACTGACAAATGACACTGCGTTGCGTCTACTCAAACACACACGTACTCCGTGTTTAGTAATTTTTCATAACACCATTACATATGGAAAAAAAATAATAATAATAGGGAAAACTGATTTTTTTAGTCTTAGATAAATTATTTTAAATTTTATGTGTTTTTAATAAAATATACATACAAGATATGAAAAACTGATTTTCTTCTATTCAAATCATAAAAATGGATGAGATTTAATTTTTTCTTTCGTAATCCTATCTGCAACATAAACGAATTTATAAAGGAATTGAAACTATATAAGAGAAAGACAGAAAAGACAGTGTCTCTCCATTTCACAATGTACATCAAGGTTTTTCACCTCTGCCCAAAAAGAAAAAGGAAGAAGAAAGAATAAAGAACAAAGATTTAATTTGTGTCTTTGACTAATGATCCAAAAAGAGAAAAATAACCTTTGATACAGGCCTTTTTCATAAATTTGAAAAATATAATTGATTATTATCTTTGCATTTTCTTTTAATTTTTTTTCTTTTTTACTT
This sequence comes from Capsicum annuum, assembly GCF_002878395.1. Taxonomy (NCBI): domain Eukaryota; kingdom Viridiplantae; phylum Streptophyta; class Magnoliopsida; order Solanales; family Solanaceae; genus Capsicum; species Capsicum annuum. Next base: position 182,042,911 of record NC_061116.1, read on the forward strand.
CAAATACCATTGCATACATACATTAGTTAGAAACTCTGTTCTCAGTTCATAATATTTGGGCCTGGGCTTCAAAGAAAATGGGCCTAGAATTGGGCTTCTAACAAAAGAAAACCTCAACACTTGATGTTGTAACAGAGAGACAAAGTGGACAAGCTTGCACCACACCATCACAATCTGTACACACACACAAATGCCTACACGGCAACAGCACCACCGATGCAACTCGCTTCCGGCACGCCTTACAACTCGGCCCGGTTGACTCAACAACTCTGTCCGGGTCAATGTAAGCCGACTCAGCATCCTCCGCTTCACCGGAGCCACCACCGCCGCCGCTGCCGGCGACATCTCCGTCGCAACCTCCGCCATTTACGATCGCCTGCTGCAGCTGTGCCTGCAGCGTTGCGGCGGTGAATTCCTCCGCTCTTGCCCTTGCCTGCCACGCTTGCGCCTCCGCACTCAGCTGCGCTGCACGGGCTTCTAATTCGGCGTTGCGCCGAGCCGCTTTTGTCACCTCGGCTTCCTTTTCCTTCAACTGCCTCGCCATTGATTCTTCAGCGGTTCCGAGCAGTGCACGATAGTGTGTCCGCCTTTGTTCCTCTAATGTACGCCTCAATTGTTCTCTCTATTGATACAAGCAAAATGAATAACGATTATTCATTGCAATTTCAGCGTACAGAAAGGAAAAAAAAAACACTAAAATCTGTGGTGACATTTGTACCTGAACATGGAGGAATTGTTCAATTTCATCGCGATGTTGTTTGATAATTGTGGACATATCTTCTGATAATATGGAATAGAAGGCCGATGATTGGGAAGACTGAGGAGAAAGAGAATGTTGTTGATGGTGATACTGTTGTTGTAATTGGTGCTGTTGGTATTGTTGTAGCTGTTCTCCGGAAGCTAAACGGAGGCCGGTGGAGACGACATTTGGTTGATGCTGGGGATGCGTCTGGAGTTGAGTAAGGTCAATGACCTGCGGCTGAGATTGAAATGAGACTAATGCATTCATCGCTGTTGTTGTACCAGTATGGGCGCTAATTTCTCTTCGTCTCTTGCACGAACGATTAGAGCCAGCTGCCATAGCAAGAAAAAAAAAAACATACAGTAACAAGGTTACTTCTTGAAATTGTCGTATTAAGAAATGATTTGACAAAGCCATTCCATCAATCAATGGATCAAACTTAATAAAACTGCCCCTGTTTATGTTACCTCCTGGATTGAATAGCATTTGTGTGTGATCAAGAATTGATCCTCCACCAGGTTGAGGTTGCAACGAATAATCATCTTTGCCAAGTGGACTCTTTCGTTCTTGTACACTTCTGCAACCAAGAATCAATCAAAAACCCGTTAACGTACTAGTATTGAGAAAAAAATAGAGGATATATTTCAGAGGGAGTTAAGGGAGATGTGTAGAATGCAAACCTGTTGAAAAGGTGAACATTTGATGGGTATTGAGCTTGAACGGCCATTGAAGAATGAAGTATATGATCAAAAACAGAAAGGTTAATATATGGAGAAATTAAGGGTATATGATGGCAATGAAGAGAGATTTTGATTGATAAAGAGTGGTGAGAAAGGAAAGGCCAAATTAAGGCAAACACATAAACAACATGAAGGGGAGAAGAAGATGCCACAAACTATGGAAGCCTTTTTCCAATGACCAACCAAAGGAAATATCAAGAAGTGAAAAAAGAATACAAGTATTCAAGGACAAGAAAGAAACTTTTTTTTCTTTTTTGATTCTTGAGAGAAAGAAAGAAAGAGAGGTGTTTAAAGAGGAAATTTGGGAGTTGAATGAATTATCTTTTTTTTTTTTTGTGCTGGAGAAGAAGAAGCCAAACTCAACCCAATTTTCAAGAATACCAACACATGACCATGATGCACCACACTTTGTTTCCACCTAAGAAACTTTTGCTTTTATTTATTATCTTTTTACTTGATTGCTTCGCCTTGATTTGCTATGCTAAAATGCTTTATTGAAGCATATGGGAGAGAGAGAGTGAAGGAGATGCGATCAAAGCGAATGAGTCCAAAGAGAGAGCCCCTCTAATTGTGGTTCCTTGTTTCCTTGCTCTTCCTTCTCTTGTTCTTTCGCGTGGGCTTTGTTTTTTGGCTTTTCTTTCAACACACCGAGGGACTCGTGTTTCTCATTAATCTCTTCCTTTTCTAATCCATTACTTCAATACTTGTTGGTATTATCCTTTTTAACTTTCACTTGTTTTAAGGTAAAACGCTTTTCACCTTTTCCTCCCCAAGATTTATGGTATTTTTGCACCATCCATACACTACCGTAGTTGACCCCAAGAAAAGTAGTATTACTCCCCCGGGTGCTTGTCATGCTTTATTTAGAGAACTTAATGTAACAAATAATTCTATCTTAATCTTTTGATATGACAATTATTTTGGTTCATCTATTTTAAATAAGTACGACAAATGAAATGAAAAAAAAAAAAAGATTTTAAGTTGGTAGATATGCAGTGCCAAAATTTTGATGGTAGATGAAAACTTGCTAGTTAGTAGAGTATATATTTCTGAAAAATAATATTACATCATTACATAATTTAAGTGAATTGTAGAAGGTGCAATCACAAACAGTCTAAATAACGCGTATCTCCCAGTTTGTATGTACGTATATAATTTGGACGGAAGGAGATGGAGTCAATAAGTTGATGTGAGGTGCATTGTTGGGCGTGGAGAAGGTTAGGCACTGCCGCTGGGATTGTTGTTTATGGAGCATGGCCCATTCATGCTCGCCACCTCCTCCTCAAGAAAGTTTTTTATTTGACTCATTGTCGTGTGATCGAGAGGTTATAAATTCAAGTTGTGGAAAAAGTATTCAGTAGAAATGTAGGGTAAAATTGTGTACAATAATCTTTTGTGGTTCGATGTTTTTTCGAACTCTATGCATGACGAGAACTTTAATATACCGAACTGTTCTTTTTATTTGAGTTCAACACTTACATTAGAATTTCAATTAATTTAAATTTATATCATTATAAGACATATTTAAGAATAAAGCACTTTTTATTAAATAAATTTCATGTCTAAATTTGAACTCGAGATTTCTGATGTAAACGCAAAAAAAATGTTATGCATTCGCCTCTTTTGACCCTTTACTAACACCCCTCTCCTCTACTCAAAAAATTATAAAAGGAAATCAAATCTTTGATCTTAGGTAATAAAAAAGAGTCAACCACAAGGTTGGTGTGGTGGTTCAGCATCTCACTTTTTAAGCAAGAGGTTGGGGGGCTTAATCCTCACCTCTGATGAATGAAAAAAGAACTTTGTAGTTAGTTTCTATCGCTTAGTGTGCTATGAAATATCTTGAGAAACAAAAAAAAAAAAAAAAAAAAAATCTTGATATATGGACCATTATTTAAACCAAAAGACGACTTGTCCCTTTACATAGAAAAAGGGGATTGGTTTCACTTCCATTAGTAATTAAATTTCGATGTGTGTGACGGAGGATTCATAGCTTAAAGCAAGATGCCTCCCTCCTATCTAGTTGTGAAGCCTATGTCACCCTCAACATCATATACAAAGTTTTGTTCCATTTTCTCTTTCGTCTATAGTCGTTATTTGCCATGTGGGGTCCTTGAAATATTATGATTCTTATATTTGGATTTTGCTATTTGAACTAATGAGCTCCATTACCAATTTTAGATTTCGTTTGGCTATTTCTTACAATTGAGATTTGAGATTGGATGGATGAGATTTATACATATCATAAAACATTTCTTCTTCTTTTTTTTTTTTTTTAGAAAAGAGATACACAAGCTTAATTTTTCAAATTCAAAGATTAAAAATATATTCCTATAAAATAAAATAAATAAAAAGTCAAGATTATTTTGTCTACTTTATTCTTGGATAGTTGGTTTACACCTCCTTATTCTCTTTTTCTATCCGTGATTGAATTGTCCAAAATTTTCGAATTTATTTAATCAATAAGGTTTTATTGAAGCAATTAGTACCTATTTTCAAGTCCTTTAAAATGGAAGAAATTTTATTTGAAGCACCACCCTAAAATAATGGATATTGCAATGTGTGAATTCAGATTTAATCAGTTTCTTAATATGATATCGGATGTATAAAAAGCATTAAAAAAAAAATTATTTAATTCCTCATCTAAATTTTTCTTTTTCCTTCTTGAAAGAAAAGAAAAATTCAAAATTTGCTCTAGCGGAAACTAATTAATGTGATTTACTTGGTTTTCAAGATCATATTTTTTGGGTCTTCAAGATTCAAATACTAGTAGTGTTCAAGTATTCATAATGACAAGATGAGAAGGGCATTACTTTCTACTTCCGACACAATAGCGTGGTTGTTGGTTGAATTGGCTTCATCTTCTCTCGATCTCAGTGTTGGGTCAAACCTCTCTTCCCATGTGTCTATCAAATGACTCATCTTTGCCCTCGTCAACTTCACTTTTTCTTAGTGAGGCTTCTCTTCCTCAAATTAAATAGAAATATATATATACATCAACAAATAGTCCCTTTTTTTTTTTAACATCCTACGTATTTGTTATATTAAATCATAATGTCTCAAAGAGTTAAAGAATGCAATAACATCATTTACAATCCATCTAGGAAAATTAGTAAGTTAAGTAGTGTTTTGTAGTAACAAAGTAAAAAACTTAGCTAAACTATGTGTTATTATATTTCAAGATCTAGGAATATACACAATATCTACATCTTCAAAAAAATTCATCACCTTTCAAATATCCTCACAAGTAGTTATTATCTCCCATGATACGACACTTCTTTTCAATTCATATCCATCACGTTCTTTGTATCCGACAAGATTTGCACTCTCTTTCATCCATTTTTCATTGCATTTTTTAATGATTTATGAATTGCTAGTGCTTTAACAGTGATGACATTCCCAGCAAATTAAATTGGGACGCTTAAGGCTTGAAGCAATTTATCACAGTTTCATAGCTATCACTGTATTATTTGTCATCTTTCTCTACTTCTGTAAGCTAGCATCTGTGGAAAAAATAATATCATTTTGTACAAGAACAATATTCTTATTATTAGGACAATTGATATACACAAAGTAGAATGATTAGTAAGCAAATTATCTTCATATTCATGAAAGTCAAAGAGTGCTTTATTTACTATTTAACTAGGTTCATAAATTTTTTTTATTAAACTTTAGAGCATTTCTAGCTTTACAAATTTGTCACATAATAAAAACATTTAACTTAGCTAGTTCAATAGAATCTGGATATCGATTAGCATTACAAAAACGAAACGAATATACCCCTGAACTTTGATAAATGATATAGATATACTCTCCATCATACTTTAGATACAAATATACCTTTGTTATTAATGAAAAAATACATATATATCCCTGAATTTTAATAAATGGTACAGATATACCCTCCGACATACTTTAGGTACAAATATACCCTTTCATTAATGAAAAGGTACATATATACCCATCTAACTAACGGTGTGACACATGTCACAATCTTGTTCATTTGACCTTTTTTAATTTAATTTATTCAGCCCCACCCCAAAACAATTCTAATTTAACCCATCACCCGATTCAAATAACCCGACCCGGTCTAATAGAAAGAGAAAATGAATATGCGTGAATAGAGATGCGTCTTGAAGGTTCTATTAGACCGGGTTGGATTAGGATTATTATTTAAATCGATTTGTGGGTTAAATTAAAATTATTTTCGAATAGGGTGAGAATAAATTAAATTAAAAAGGGAAAATGAAAAAGATTGTGACACGTGTCCAGTTGTTAGTGAGAAGAGTATATATGTACCTTTTCATTAACGACAAAAGTATATTTGTCCCTAAAGTATGACAGAAGATATATTTGCACCATTTATCAAAGTTCAGGGGTATATATGTATCTTTTCATTTATGGGAAGGATATATTTGTACCTAAAGTATGACAGAGGGTAAATCTGTACCATTTATCAAAGTTCAAGGGTATATATGTACTTTTTCATTAACGGCAAGGGTATATTTGTACCCAAAATACGATGGAGGACATATCTGTACCATTTATCAAAGTTCAGGGGTATATTCATACTTTTTCCCTTACAAAAATTATCATTTCATCAGATTGCAAAATCTATACTGTTTTCTACGTCAGGCCAATTTATTGGATATATTTTTCAAACTAATTGAGCTTTAGGACATCTAAACAACATATGCTTTCACTTTTCAGACCACATCCTTTACAACCGTTACAATTATGTTTTAATCTTTTTGATACAGTATTGTTAACTAGAAGCACATTTATAATACATTTTCGAATAAAATGTTTATATTTATTTTTAATATTCATAGACCATAGAAAATTTCAGAACTTTTTAAAATAGGACTGATAATTAGAGTGGGTCTTTTCGAACTAGCTTGTTGACATCTAACATTTTTTTTATTTAAATGATAGCCTAATTTAACATCATAATTTTTTGATTTAGTATGATGCCGCATGATATTATCCGATAGTCCAGTAATGGAGATTGGAATAGAGACTATTACTTGTATATCAGCTGGACAAGACAAAAGTTAGAGCTTTTGCATTTTTCAAGTATGAGTATTTTTATCTGTAAGATCCTTCATTTTTAGATTCACATTCAACTGATCGAATAAAGACTAGGTTTAAAACTATTAGAGTTGATATCCATGGATCCGTCCAAACGTTGATATGTTTTCCCGATTCTATTATCCATCTAATTTCTTTTGTAAAAAGTCCCTTCTCATATAATACTTTTTCATATTCAAGAACTAGCAGACGAGCAAATGACCTTGAGGAAAGAAAAATGTTGAAAATATTTACTTTTGAGAATTCTAACTGGAAGAGAATTTTCTTCGGTCAAAAAGCCGCCAAGTTAAGTTAGCTAACAACAGTAGATCATTAAAAGAAATTAATTCTTCTAAATTCAATGCCCCTTTGAATTTCGCTAAACAAAGATTATTTCATTTCTCAAAGTGCTGAAATATTGAATTTATTGAATTCAATATATAAATTTATTATATTGAATTAATATATAAATTTATTATATTGATATAAATATTGCGTGTACGATTTTATCCCAGATCAATTCATGTACCATTATTTGAATTTTGACATTTTGTTCATTAAATTATTTCATTTAGAATATTTTATTAGATGTTCACAAATCATAAGAGTTTTGTGAGAAACGTAATGCTTGTTTAATTTGAACACCTTTTGTATTTTGTCATTTGGAGTGTTGATTAGGAGGCACTTCCCTATTTCACAAAGACGTGTGGCAAAGGATATAAATAAAATAGTTGAACACCCCCATAATTACGTCCCAATCAGGCCGCATCTTTACGTTGTTATTGAAGCAAGCTGTTTGTTAACAATTGGAATATATTGTTTTGTTTATAAATTATAGGGTTGATGAGAGGAAAGTAAAGAACATACAACATCATTAACCCCAATATTGATTCCGGAATAACTAATAATTAGTCATATCTGCTGTGCGCACAAATCATAAATTTATCCATTTCAGAACAATTTCAAATATGAGATGCTTGAAGTTCGATGTGGCTGAATTATAGGTACATATCATCGAAGTTCAATAAGTTTTATATGGATTTCTGACACATATGGCCGAAGTTCAAAATTTTTTCCTGAATTTTGGTCTAAATTCAATTATTTTTGCCTGAATTTTATTCATTTTTACTTGAACTTCATATATTTTTTCTTTAATTTCATGCACATATAACTGAATTTCAACCGCTTTAATTACGCGAATTTCATATAAATATGACTGAACTTCAATCACATATAACTTTAATCATTTTTGTCTAAACTCCAGTCACATGTACCTTAAATTGTTTTGAAATGATATATGTGCCAAAAGAAAATAATCAGGTACATATTAAGGTAAGGCTGGAAACAACCTCTAGCAAAAATGCGAAGTAAAAAAGCGTATAATAGATCTTTGGTGGGACTTTTCTTCGAATTCTGTGCATAGCAAAAATTTTAATATAGCGAACCGTAGTTTTTTTTTTTTTTTTTAGGTACATATTAAATGAAAGTATCCAAATAAGATATCCATAAATTTTTTTACTATAAATCCTAATAAAGCTCTACAATATCTTGACAAATAAGTTTCTATTTTTCTACTCAAATAATAATGAAAAAGAAAAAAAGCACACACCAAACCATGCTGTACGTGTATGATTTCATTCATGAATCATTTGCCAACCCCAACCCCCAACCCCTCTTTGAATTGTCTTTACCATAAATTAAGCCAAAAACCGTTGAAGATAACAACTATTTAATAGTAGTAATTAAATGAAACATGGGGTTGGAAGAAAGAGTGGACCTTATTTCTGTTTGACAAGAAAAAAGCAATGGGGAGAGAGTTGAGTTTGTGTTGCTAATCTAATCTTCCAAATCAAGAACGATATTTAACTTTAATTATTGGAAATAGAGGTGACAAAAAGAAAGAAATTAAAGAATCCACCAAAAACAAGTAGCTAGGAAATGTGAAAGAGAGTTCTCGAATTGGCATATCATGAAATAATTTGTCATTGTTTTGGTCCCACGATGATAAAGAGTCGGCTTTATATTTCTTCCCCCCCAATTAATTAGTAATCTTAATTAGTCCACCACAAAATTTGTCTTTAAGCACTTCTTCCTCCGGTCATTTTTATTTATTCATTATATTAAAAATAAATATTTAATCATACATGTCCAGTTTGAAAAATTAATGAACAATTTATTCATTTTATTCTTAATTATTAATTACAATTATTACTTAATACATTCTCAGAGCATTGAATTAATTATATTCAAAGAGTGATATGATAAAAATTACCTCTATCATTTAATATTTGTTAATATGTTTGTCAAGTCAATTATGGACAATTATTGAAGGACGGAAGGAATAATTTATAATCTCTCCATTTTTCTCGATGTTATTCATTACTCTTCGTTTCAATTTGTTTGTTTGATTTTGACTTAATACAAACTTTAAAAAAATAAAGAATTTTTCTTTTTGAATTCTATGAACATGGTCTTAAAAATATGTAGGATGTTCCAAAATATATTTTAATCTTATGATATTAAACATATCATGCTGAGAGTTAGAATTAAAAAGTTTCCAAAAAAATAAAGAGATATTCTCTTTGAAACGATTTTCTTTTTAAATAAGATAAGATGAACAAATTGAAATGGAGGGAATGGTTTATTTTTTCTATTTTTTAAAAATATTTTTTAAAATTTAAAATTGAATTTTTCATTACATTTAGTGACAAACTTTTATCGTCATAGAAATATCATAACACATTTAAAATCACAAATTTCAAAGTACTCTCATCCTTATAAAAACAAATGTTATAGCCTAAGATCCCAAACGTAAAAAAATATTAATTTTTTTTGGATTAAATTTCATGCGCTCAAATATTAAACTACTTCATATAAGTTGAAACTAAGTAAATGCCAATTCATACATCACACACGTATAATTCTCTTCTCCCGTTATTCATGCACGCATATACTATTCAACTATATACTTTCTCCCACCCTAACCTTTCAAAATCTTGTTTTTTTTCAGTCCTCCATCCTTTTCTCCTACTTTACTCTTGTTTTCCCCTTTTCAAATTTAATTTTCGTTTCAATAATACGAACTTTTCCATAAATGCTGGCAAATATAATTTAATTTGCCTCGTAACGTTAAGAGTGTTGGAGAATGATGACAAACATATATATGTCTGCAGCATGTCATGTAAATCTCGTTTACATAGCAGTTTTGTGGGTGAAAACAAGCAAGTCATCAGTGTAAAAACTCAAGTGGTCAAAAGAACAGAAATTGAATCTGCAATGCACATGCCGGTATCCCTTTCAATTATGTCCTTTATGCACCCTGTTAACCATGAATATATTGATTGGGTGGAATAGAAGATAGTTTTTTGAAAATGAGTGATTTTTTCTCCATTTTTGAAAAGTTTTTATTAACATTATGAGCGGATTTTCCGTTGATTATTTTAAAAGTATCCTCGGACACCGTTTGGACGAGTAGTAAAGTTTGGTTGAATAGGCTTTGAAATTTGACTGAATACGTACACCCTTGAAAGGGTCAGAAAAATGCATGCAAACATTTATTATTAACTGAAATATACAAGTATTCAAATACGTAGTTAAATTTCTCTTCTTTTTTTTTTTATAAATAATTTCGTAAATGATACTCACTTCGTTTACTTTTACGTGTTACATTTGACTGATTTGACACATATATTATGAAAATAACTATTGACATGCGTATTTTATTATACTATCTCTATTAATTGATGTTTAAAAAATAATCAATTAATGTTAAGGATATAACAGAAAATTCTCTTGCGTGTTTTTTTATATGTCAAAATCTGTAAGTAAAAGTAGAAATTTATTTTAAAAATAAATAAAAATTAAAAATAAACGGAAGAAATGAGTATTTAAAAACCTTGATAAAATACATCTTTTCTTTCTCCGAGGGAGACTCATAGATGAAATTTTAAGGAAATCATTATTTCCAACAAGCTATCGTGTAGAAACCACTAACTTTCAATTTTGGTTGAGATACTTTATTTATTGTGTTATTTTTACACATCATTATAAGAAAACATTAATTAAGAAGAAACTAATGTATACTTAGGCGCGATTGCTATATAACATCTACTCCCTCGATCTCCTTATTTATGTCTTGCAATAAATAATCTATTTTCAGTGAATATATATTTACTTTATTATCTTATAATTGAAATGCTTGTAGTCTTCAAGAACAAGAAGAATGACTATCAAGAAAAAATAATAAAATAATAATTATATATTTTAAAAATTACAATAAGTATCTATTTAAGATGGAAAGAGTAATATTTCTTTAATCTTAATCTAGCCATTCCCACTCCGTTTTCCTTACCTAAATACACACTTCTAAACTCTTTTTCATATTTTCTAGATCCTTTCTTTCTCTCTCTTATGGCATTTAATCCCTTTTGGACTTCATTTGAACAACAATTTGGTCTAACTTGTTGAAATAGCTCCATCCCCATTCCTACGGCCTCCACAACATAATATATCTACCCACTATCTATGCCTTTCCCTCAAACCAAAAGCTGCAATTTTCAAACCAATCTTTGCTTGCAAATTGGAAAAACTTATTAATCTTTCCACTTAATTACTCACCTATTCATTATTTTCAATCCTTTTCACCAAAATTAAGGAAATTGCTTCAAGGAAAACCCCACCAATCATACAAGCCACTATTAAATTAAAAAGAAATGACTTTAATTTTGGCGCCTTAACTTCAAAACATTTGACATAGATGAGAGGCCTACTAACGAATCTTTAATTTGGTACAAATTAAATCCATCAATTTAAGGTAAATCAATCAAATGAAAATATGAATATTATATATCGAAGTGGAACAAGTACCTTTTTAACTTATCTTTAATCGACAGATCACATTGTAATTACCTATAAAAGATAATACTGGCGTACTAATCAATAATCTTATCCAATCTCTGAAGGATTAATCAGTAAATGGAGGTGCTTAATTAATTAACAAGTTACATAATGGAGTATTAGTATTGATAAGCACCATCTATTGGACAGCTCAAATGAATTATTACCTAAAAACAACACTAACCCTTGCTTTATAGGTGTGCTAAGTGTTGTAGCAGGTGGATTATCACATCTTAATTTCAATATCTTAATTTTCTTTTCCTCCCCTTACTTTTTCTTTTATTTTGACTAACAGGATAAAGCAATGTTTCGTCATGACAACAAATGAGAGGTATGATTATGCTCACATTAAACTTTTTAATTTTGATTTATTTTTATAATATTTTCAGGTTTTCTTTTAGCAAACAAATAAAGTTAGATTTGATTTCTTCTCGAGGAGAAGATGAGAAAAATGATTAATCAGAACCATGTAGAAATAATTGGGGTTCGAGACAAAGCGTATGACCATAATCACACGTCGTGTTAATAAAAGAAGTTGTCAGATCCAATATATAGGACGAATTAGAGGGACAATTATATTTTATATATATGAAGGATAAAAGAGAAAAAGGGTGGTGGAAATTAATTATTCCCTTCGTCCCATTTTATGTGTTATTATTTTTTTTTGATCTGTTCTAAGAAGAATGTCATATTTCCTTATTTGGTAACTATTTAAAGACACAATTTCACTTTTATCCTTATTGGTCTCACTTAATTAAAAAAAAAAGAGTAGCAAATTTTTTTGATAAAGGACAATTTAGTAAATATTACCAAGTCTTTACTTATTTCTTAAACTCCATATCCGGTCAAATGACGACACATAAAATGGGATGGAGGGAGTACATCATTTGTTTGAATTTGTTTAGCTTACTTATTTTTTTTAATCTGTTTCAAAAAAAAAAATTCTTAGCCGCTTCTTAATTCTGACCTTTCACTTAATATATTCAAGAGCATGAAATTAAAGAATATTTAGGTACATTTTACGTATCTTTAATATAAGAGTACAAAATTTAAAAGTCTTAGTTTCTTGAATCTTATGTTAAATCAAATCAAACCAACGAATTGTATGGTTAATAATGAAAATGTGACGAGAAGAAAGTAGGTGTTGCTACCTCTAGTCCAATATAAGTAAATATAAGTGAATTATTAGGGTGTGACACCCTTGTTAAATCTCAAAGATCCAATCCAATCAAAGGTTAAAAATATCTCCGAACAATTGGGATTCAAACCAATTCAAAAATCATCATCTTCTGAACCTAATGGAATTATTAGAATATCATTCCAAGCTTAGCTTGTTAATTCACTTCAAAACTGAAAATATCACTCAATCCTCATCTAATCACCCCATGAATCGCCTCACTCATTCTCGCAAAGTCATAAACAATACAATGAAACTACCGGAAGGTTCAAACTAAAGAAATAGAGGTCCAAAAGAACAAAAAGATCATATACCGGTCATTACAATTCCTTCTTGTCTGCTAATGTTAATAGTGATATAACAATAAAAAAGAGGTACTTCCTTTAATTTCTTTAAAAAATAACCTACCTTGTTTTTTAATTCGTTTTAAAAAGATTGATCTTTTTTTTTTTTTTTTGTTTTTGCAATACTTCATTTTAATTTTTCACGTGACATGTTTAATTAGGAACATTTTGATACATTTGACATAACTTAAATCTGGGAACACAAGATACAAAATCTTCTTTATTTTCTTAAACTTTGTGTCAAATCAAAATAAATAATTCTTTTTGAAACGAAGAAAATATTTAACAAGCGCTCACATCCATCACTCAAATGAACTGTAGAATTTAATCATACTGACCATATCTCCATCACATTCACTTGGGAACCACATGGATATCGAAGGGCCATGATTCTTGACTTCATCTTAATAATGGTGCACATGAAGAAGCAGGTAAGGCTACTTCGATTACAAAAAATAAACAATAAAAAGAGAAGAAAACAAAAAAGAAACAAATTTGGAAACGAAATAATCAGTGGGCCCTTAAAATTGGAAATTATCGTAATAAATTTTGGGATATCGTACACATCACATCAGCATAACCATGTTGTAACCATTAAACCAAGTGTAATGCTTTTGTAGTGCAGTTGATATTGGAAGCTTATTAGAAAGTCCAGAAAACATAATGATAAATAAGGTACATTATTCTGGGACCAACATTAGAAAATGAGAAATATCTCAACCAAACCAGGAGGATGGAGTCTGGAATCAAGTAACCTTTGATTCATTTTGATCTTAATATGCACATGGCCAGACTCATTCATCCTTTTACTATTGGTTTATACAATGTTAGTAGACTCTCATATTAATTATTTTGTTCACGTTTCAGATATTGAGAGACTTGATGGTATGACGGAATTATTAGAGTCTCATAATAGTTCCAAGTTCCAACTGCTCTACCACTCATGAGCTAGCTACTGATGAGGAACAACAAGAGATTTGATTTTATAGAATTGAATTTCCGTCCTAATCTATGATCGATAAATGAGCTTGAAGCTTCCTTCATAACTCTCGAAACTTTCTTCATAGTGGTCGAATTCCTTACGTGCCTAGTTCATCTCTGAGTGAACCTCGAACTGGTTCTATTTCATCATTAAGAGCATAATATGTTGTCTCTTTTTACTTCTTGAGTTAAACACAATAGCAATATATATTCTTAAATTGAAACACAAAATCAAATGAGTAAAAAGGAAAGGAAAAATATTAGTCTTGCACGATGATTAGCATCATTAGATCAACTAATTAAGACGTCGATCTCTTTATAATAATGTGTAAGGACCAAATATACAAACTGTACTTATAAATGCTTTTTGACTCACACAGTTTGTGTTAATAATTTGATATATATGATCATTATTGCTTGCTGCATCAAACAAAAACCTATAAATTCAAAGAAAGGTGGAAGAAAAAAAGATCTACTTATCTTATACAATTCAATTTTTTACACATGTGTTCAGATGATGGAGCTGCAGCCTGCAAGCAAAGTCAGTTCTGTCCCACTGGTATAATCATAATGAGAAAAAATGTAGTTCCCTCCGTTCCTCAATACCGTTTGATTTGACAATAAAGAAATCTAAAAAAACTTTTAAAATTTGTAATTTAAACTAATTTTTGAAAATTTACTTGGTGATAAGTTACGTATTTCAGTAATAATAAAAGAAATATAAATTTGAGTTATCTCTCTAATTATAATATAAAATAACATTGTTCAATAGACTAAAAAATTAATGTCACATGAATTAAAACGACGCGAATAATTAAAGTTGTTTCTCCGATAACTTTGATGAGAATGCCCATTTTTTTACCTCTTCTCCGAGCTTCACCTCTTTTGCTTTCTTAGTGATTCGAACTCACGATTTTGAAGTTGGAGGATGCTTATCATCCTAGCAACTACCTCTTCTCGTTGAGGGTGCTAATAAATTTCTCTATTAAATGAGTATTTTATTTTTATAACCAATCCACTCTCATCTTGTGACCCCCCCAAAAAAAATATTAAAGCATTAAAGAATCAGAATTGCCACAAATCTAGGCATTTGCTGGCCTATTCTTACATAATGTCCTTCTCCCTTAGCCTTTTTTGGCCAGCAAAAGATTGTGCAATCAACTCTTGTAATACTAATCAAAGTATATGTTAACTAATTTAATAAACAAATTGATGGGATTAATAATGTCATCTAGTGGAATGAGTTCATCTAAGCAATTAATTCTATTGGATCGTCGGTGTTGCTGATTAACATTTAGCTATCAATATTACGTGTACTAAATATTTTTCTTTTCTGTCGAGCAATTTATGGCATTATTAGAGATGAAAAAAATTATTTGAATTATTTGGAGAATATGCTCCTTGAGAGGCACGAGGAATATAAAGCAAAAGTCATGGGGGATGAGCTGCAATGACTATGATGCTGAACCAACCATGAGCTCATGTTTGTAACCACCCTTTCTATGTTCAAATTTCAAACAATTTGATAAGTTCACAAGGCACGTATACTAAGGAATGTCAGCAATATAAAAAGTATACAGACGTAGAAACAATTAGGAGAGTCAACATATAGTATGTGTACATACAAATAAAATTTGAATCTAGCTAAATAATATTTTCCGATGAAGGAGTGTCATTTGACACCCCTTAGCCTAAGCTAGCTTCCCCCACTGCACACAGTTAGAAACATAGATTTAAAATTTACATTTTATGGATTTGAATCCGGAATGCATTTATTTAATGACTTTTTTAAACACAATCAAAATCCGAGTTAAAATTATTGAATTTGAACGAATCCATAATTAGTTTGAACTTTACCTTCGCGCCTACAAATGACTCGTTACTCTTTCAAGAACCTCCCATTATCCCTATACAACTTCCCAATTTCTATCATATAAACATGCATTTATATTTTATATGTATTCGGATATAAGATTTTAAATAATTGGGTGCAAATGCAATGTATACTAGCATATGCACTACTATTCTTTTGTGGAAATGAGTGCAAACTTAACAGATATAAATTAAATTGTCCAACTAACAAATGTAGATCAAACGGAAGGCCAGCAATGAATTTGCAGCTGAATTATGTGTGTTACGCATGCAAGTTTTTTCTTTAATCCCATAAATTTTAACCACATGCAATGTATTATAGTAAAATATTTAGTTAAAATTGGAAACTTTCTAATGAAATGATTGATTTTAGATCACAAATTTATAAATCTTTTCTTTTATAAAAGACTTTGTATCCTATGATCAATATATCACATATTGACAGGGGCGGAGCCAACCTTTTGAATGGGGTTCACTTAACCCCTTTCGACGAAAAACTATACTATTTATGGATTGCTAAAATTATATTTTATTTATATATAATAGATGTCGAACTCTCTTTAATTAGTTTTTCTTCAAATTTTGAACCCCTTCGTGGAAATTCTGGCTCCGCCTTTGCATATTGAGATGAAGAGAGTATTACTTAATAGGAGTATGCATATACATGGTCTGTGGATATAGATATATATACTTCTCGATCTATCGATACCATGTTACCTTGGGAGGCATCTCTCTCTGTTTCCTTTTTTTTTTTTTTTTTGCTATCATATTTAATGTAATAATAGTATGCTCTTGAAAGTATTGTGTCATATATATTTTTCATGATGGTTAAGGGGTCATTTTATCACCTCTATCAAGATAATTGCTAGCCACACTCTGAAAATTATGGCTCTATTGTTCTTTTCTCCAATATTCTTGCTCTTGAGTTTCGAATTTCGATATTGGAGAAAAAAAATCTTACTCTTGATCATAACTTATCATAATAACTTTTCCTAGGACCTCAACAAAATGACACAAAATCATTTTTCTCGTCTTTCCTCATAATCATCATCATCACTGCGCTTCCCTTTTGTAGTTTTCTTATGATATTATTATAGATAAAGATTTGAGGATATTTCATTTGGGTTTGCGGGTCATATGACATGTTTATTTTGGTGATAAAACTTTAATGGTATGTTGTAGCTCTACAAAAGTTCAAAAATAATTTTCTAATGTTTTCTTACAAGATTTTTAATTTGCTCAAAAAAACATATTTAGTTGGTGTTTTAAAAAGGTTCATAAGTTACTAATAAAAAGAGGATCATCTACTAAGCACATGTCCCAAAACCCAAGGAGAAGGGAAAAGGACATCCACTAACCATTTTAAAAATAAATGACCAACATTTAATCAATTAGTTAAATTATTATATCATTCGGCTAATTTGGATCTCCCCTTTCTTCTTGGACCATTTTGGCCCATTAATTTTTTTTTTTCCAGTCATTTTCTTTTGTTTGGCTATAATTTTTTTGGGGCTAAAAAAATTGATTTTTTTTTTTTTAAATAATTAAATACAATTGTATAGAAACTGTATTATTATTATTATATAGAATATGTATGTATATAAGATAATGTATAGAAACTAGGTAATATGTGCATAAAAACTGTATCGTTATTATATAAAGATGTATTAGTATAAAATATGTATAAAAACTATATAGAATGTATATAGAAAATGTGTAGTGTTGTATAAAATAGCATCTCAATAACTATTGCAACTAAAGATTGTATAAAATACATATATAAATTATATAATTATTGTATTGAACAGTGTATAGAAATTGAATCATTGTTGTATAGAATATACATTGTATAAGATGTGTATAAAAATTGTATCATTGTTGTATAAAATATGAATATATATCATTATTATATAAAATATGTTGTTTGTATACAATCAATAAAAATACTTATTTTTTGGTACTTGAGTGATAAAACAAGAATAACAATTAATTTCTATTTGATTGTATTGAAAAGATATACTCTTTTTCTTGTTTGATTGTGGAAAAATATGTTAATTATTGTGTGTTTAATATACATCATACAATAAGTAGATATATATTAAGCTTGATTATGTATTAATTATAAATTTATTACACAGAAATAACTATACACTTGAATTTTTTTAAAACAAGAGCAACAAAAAAGAACCGGAAAAAAAGGTGAAAAAAAGTAAGAGCAGTGATGTTCTTTTGAAAAAAAGATTTTCCATAAAACTTTTTTTTAAAAAGAACTGAAATTAAAAAAAAAAATAGTCCTTGGCTATTTGGAAATAGTTTCCACCGAAGGGCTATTCTTGTTCATTCCCCGAAGGGCATTCCCCGAAGGGAAAAACAACAAACATTCTGGTATTTACTCTGTCTGTCGAGCTGGCTCATTCGCTTATTCATTTGATAGGCTCAAGTCATTTTGATTTGGAAAATTACCTAAGCGAACAACTTATGTTTCAAAACTACTAAAAATTCCTTCACTTTTAAAATATTACATATATCCCAATATTTACTACTTTTACTAAAAGTTGAGATACAAGTTTAAGTCATAAGCTTTACTTTACAAAAACAAGACCCCTTTTTCTTCCTCATTGTACGCCATAATTTCAGCTGCAGTTTCAATCCATTCTTTCCCTTTAACTCAAACTTTTGAATTAAAGTAAAATTTTATATTCACTGCCTTCTTATCAAAAAGAAGATAAAAAAACCCTAGCTCTCTTACTCTCTCTTCTCCCAGGCGATCTCAATGAAAGTTTAGCCCCCCATGACTGCGGCTGCTTTACCCCAAACGATCAAGATACACAAACTTATGCAACACTATTCAAATCAACTCCTTGCACATCTGGGAAGGAATTTCAATTGTAATTTGTTGATATAATCAATAGTGAACCTATTATTGTATTTGAACCATCTAATATTATATTCAAGGTTATATTAAAGAGGAAAATTTGCTATATGCTCTTGCTGCAAAGTTTTCTTGTGGGAGGCCATCGACAATAACCCTAAGGGGTAAGACGATAACCCTTGAAGTTGAATCCAGCGATACCATCGACAACGCCAAGGCCAAGATTCAGGACAACGAAGGTATTCTACTGGACCAACAGCGACTGATCTTTGCTGGTACAAAAAATATTCTTTATAAAAAATAACCCACTTTTGCCTCTTTGTACGCCACAATTTGTGGAGCGGTTTCTATCCAACTTCTTCATTTAATTCAAAACTTGAAGTAAGGTAATTTTCCTCCCTAAAATCCGCTTCAATTTCTTCTAATTATTTTTACGTTTTTTTTTTTCAAAAAAATTATTTTGCGCCTAAGTTTACAAAGTAAAATTTAGGTGATTTGATTGAGTAATTTCTTCGATTAATTATTTTTTAGGCTTCATTGTTTGAATTGCCATTATAAATAGAGATTTGGGACCTTCCTTTAATAATCGGGTTTCTCAATTAGAAAGTATCAAAGAATCTCATGAAGTTGTTAACTTCGTTTCCACAAGTTTTGATTATGAATTTGTTGACTTTGATGAAAATAGATTAAAGCATAGAAACGATCCCCAAATTATGAAGAAGTTGTGGCAAAAGCATTCTAAGGACAAGAAAAAAGAAAGTTGTTTTAACAAAAAGGGAACCAACAGTCCTGAAAGTAAAGCTCCTGCCAAGTGAAAAAGAATTATCGAAGCAATTTCCAGAGATGAACTTCCCAAGGTAATTGCATGTTCAAATCTATTGAATGTTGGGCCGAGATACATATTTTGGGTTGCATGATACGTTTAGAATTTCATTGTTTATCTGTTATTTTGTTGCTAAGTTATTTGTATCTTGTGTATTTTATTTTTTATTGAAATTAATATAACAAAATACAAGTTCATAAGTACATAGATACATGTTAAGTGGACTTGTATATGCGAGTGATCATTAATGCTTTGATTTGTATCTAGTTTTGTTCAATTTTACTTAAAGTCTAAATATAATAGATACATGTTTTTATTTCTAAGATACATGTTATATTAACTTGTATTTGTGAGTTACTGTTAATGTTTTGATATGTTTCTTGTGTTGTTTAAATGGTACTGAAAGTAGAATTACACAAGATACATTTTTTCATACTGAGATACATGTTGTAGAGATCAAAGATACATTTGTATAATCATGTATCTAATATTTTATGTTCTTAGTGCTTTTATATATATTGTACTGTCTTAGAGTAAACTTGTTGCATCTCAAATAATTTTTTTATTTTTTTTTGTTTTTAGGGATTGAATTAAGTTACAAGTATGTTATAACAAGTTAAATGCATTGATAATGTAAAAATATTTTTACATTATTTGTTTATAAAAGTTAATTTAATATTAAATCCTTAGATGTGGAGCTCTTGTGCATATTAAATTTTGCATATGATCAGACAGTAGCTAGACTAGCCCCCATTTTGTATTAGATACATAATAACAAAACATGTATCTTTCTGTATTAATATGTATCTTGTTCATTATCTGAAGCAATTGTTTTTTACCTGCATTAATCACATTAGATAAATAAAACATTTAATTTGTACCTATTTCAGTTTTAATGATTACGGTATGTTGATGTAACATATATTTTATTTGTTTGCAATTTGAACAACATCTGGATGTCATCATGTACTACTTGAGGAAGAAGTACAAGAAGAAGAATTTTCCAAGCAAGAGATACACTATCACAAATTGCTTTTTCAAGGTGTACATCGATAAGGCATATGTGAATTACTATGATGCTGATGCTGGCAACGAGCTTGCCACACAAAATACATCTGCAAAGACTGATGAGGTTGCTGATATGGAGATGACATTGATTAACACCATCAAGGAATTCATTTCACGTGCAGGTCAGCCTTGGCATTTGATTGATGAGGTCTTTGTCCCAATTAACTGTGATGGTGCCTTTCACTGGATATTGATAGTCATTGCATTAAAAGATCGATACATTCGTGTGTACGATTCAATGGCCTCTTCACAAAAACATTGTTGATGATATAGACTTTGATGATGTTAGTAGTGTTTAGACAAGTATACATTAAGTTTTTTTAATGAATAATTACTTCTATTTTCATTAACATTCTAACGCAATGCTAAGTAACATAAAGATATATTTATGTTATCGTTATGATATTTTTTCCACGCAATATATAGACATTGTATTGGCTACATGTTTTACTGTATTTTATAATTTTATGTATCTAAAATAAAGAAAGATATATTACAATATAGGTATTAACCATCACAACATTGTCGTATTATGTATCTATAACAGTTTTTTGTTATAGATAATTCATGTTGTCTCTTACATGCATACCAAATTATATCATAACTTAATAGAACTAAGTCTTAAAAATATTAACCTATTACATTTTACAAGTGAAACGAATTATTAGATCTTGTATCTATTACTTTACATAAGATACATCTTCTCAAATTGTATGTATCTATTATAAGAAAATTGTTTTACTATATAATCATAGTAACCAACAAATTATTACATTTTTATGTATCTACAATCCTTTTTATCAATCGAAAAAAATGTTTGACTATAACCTGCATAACAAATTCTAGCAGAACTGATATTACTAAATCTTAATAATATTGACAAATTATATTTTACAAACGATGCATATTTGTTAAAATTTAATGGAGATACATACTATAAGAATATATCTATTTTCTATCGTTCACTATGGCAGAACTACTAATATAATGTATAATAACATTGTCAGTTCAATATATCTAAATTTCTACTTTATGTGTTACGAAAAAATACACCATCAAAACATATATAACAAAATAACAAATTGACAAAGAATGCTATTTATTTCGGTAAATGTCTTTTTCTAAATTTCATAAAAAACCAAAAATCTCATCAACTAAAATGTCGAACAAAATAGATAAAAAATCCAGCAACATTCCAAGGAACTATTCAACATTATTCATTAGTAAACTACATTTGTCACTCCTTCTTTGGAAAGAATTTGCAAGTGAGCCTATTGTGACCTTCATAACCACATCTCCCACAATAATTACTGCTCGATGTCATTGTTTCACTTGATTTCTTGTGCATGTTTTTCTTTGGCCTCCCAAATTGACGTTTGTATTTAGGTGGTAACACAACTTACCGAGATGATGCTTTAAAAGTCCAAACATAATCCTCTGAACGACATCTTCAGATATAACTGAATCAATGAAAATAAAACTTCAACTTTATAACCTTTAGTTACTTTCAAACTGTAAAATAAGACATCAATATAGTCACCGAGATTCATAATTAAACATCAATATATTAACCTAGATACAAGATGATCAAAACATATCTTTTATCATAAAGATGTATATTGACCAAATTAACATAACATCATGACTAAAACACAAGAAACATAATTAAACATAACTTCATAAACGGAGATACAAGATGGAGCAAAATGTATCATTTTCATAACAAAATGTATCTCGGCGTGAAACTTGTACAACATGTATCTAGGACATTTCTATTATATCTTTGGCCTTCCAGGTTGACGTTTGTATTTAGGTGGTAACACAACTTACCGATATGATGCTTTAAATGTCCAAACATAATCCTCTAAACGACATAGTAAGACATAACTGAATCAATGAAAACAAAAATTCAACTTTATAACATTCAGTTACTTTCAAACTGTATAATAAGACATCAATATATTCACCGAGATACATAATTAGACATCAATATATTAACCTAGATACAAGATGATCAAAACGTATCTTTTAACATAAAGATGTATCTCGACCAAATTAACATAACGTCATGACTAAAACACAACAAGAAACATAATTAACTAAAACTTCATAAACTGAGATACAAGATTAGCAAAGTGTATCATTTTCATAACAAAATGTATCTCAGTGTTAATAACATAAAAACACAAAAACAATCTATAAAACAATCATCAACCAAACATTGAATACAAATTTAAATTAATGTACAACAAATTAACAACACCTGCTACAAAAAAAAACCCTTAACATACCTTTTCTTGATCGATCTTTTGGCATAGTAATTGAAAGAATGCTCAATTGCAAATCGCGCCATAACCGAAATGAGAGTACTCTTGTCTATTTTTTCCTTATTTCGTCGATTTCAAGTTCTTCCGCAATTATAGAAATCAGTTTTTCGTAAGTAACATATTCACTGATCAGAATTCCATCACTCTTATAACCAACATACTCGATTTCGTTAATCCAAATATCGAAATGACGTAAAAGCACCGAAATATTCATATCAAACAATCGAAAATAACAAATAAAAAAATAATATGTTTTATCTGTACAAGAAGAACGAAGATTTTTCAATTTCAAAAAAATATTAAAAGAGAGTTTATGTTTTAACAAAGTGGAGTAATAAACGGATTCCCATTAATTGTGGGATTTGATTTTGCTTTTTTACCTTAATTAGTTAGCTTTAATGCTGATTTGATGGAAAGTTATCTGTTACATTCCTTAAAAGGTGTTGACTTAGTTAATTAATACATGTATCAGCAGTATGTATCTAATGTGATTAACTTGTATTATCAGAGGTCAAATGTCGGGATTTTAGGAGATTTTGAAAAAAGTTGGGATTTTTTGTAATTAAGTAAACATGTCGTTATATATGTAATTTTTACTTTTGATTTGTCAGCTGTAATTTTATGAGGCCTATGCATAATAAAGGTTTGGAGAATTTACATATTAATGTTGATAATGAAAGTCTAGAATGCAAGGAACAACACATTTAATTATTAAAATCTAATCAGCAAACTATTGAATTTTTAATTAAAGGGTGAAAACAAAAGATAGGAAAAAGAAATAAAGGAAATGATACATCTGAAATTCTTTCTTTTACAAAGAAACTTTATCCCTTATTACATAGTAAAAATATTATTTTGCTTATATAATAGAAAGTGAATGAATATAAGTGACATAAGTTGATAACAATTGATATAATAGAGCTAATGAATGCAACTAAAACTAAATCGAATGAAAACAAGTGATACAATTATTAGAACGTACAAATAAAACGGATACAAGGTGGTAATAATTGTGACACTATTCATAAATACACTCCTAATTAGCACACAGATACTAGCTAATAGATAGATACAACTACTAAATCAAAATAATAGCTATGAATAGTAAATAAACAACCTTTAGCTTCTAGAGAAAATTGAAGGAAATATGTCTTTTAAGTCTTGAATGAAGAATTGGTGACATTGACCAACTTGAAAGGTCAAACATAATTAGAAAACTTGATTAAGTCAATTGTGGACTTGATTAATTTAAAACTTTCTAATCTTTTCAAAAATACAAATCAATTCACACTCATCTCCTCTACAAATCAACTGTCTCTCCTTTCTCCCGATCGACAGTTTCTCCCAACCAACAGTTCTGCAAATTTCTCCTTTCAATCCCCGACGACTTCAACCTTCGGCGATAAATAGTTGGGCTTCGAGTTTCTTTTTGACTTTCAACCGTCAATCAACATGACAACCTTTCTCTTCGTCCACAACAGCTTCGAGTTCTTCATTATCCCTTTTCTTCTTTTACAGGTAAAAAATTATGGCCTTTTTAGTTTTGAAGAAACAGAGGAACTTGAGCCAACTTCTCACTTCTCTTCTTTTCTAGTATTGGTAAACAATTTCAATATTTATTACTTTAATTTGAAATACGATTTGAATAAAACTCTATTTTTTGATATTTCTTCTCTTCTCTTTTCGGAGTGAAATATAATTTTTTTGAAGTTTGATTTTTGTTATTTGTGTTTGTATAAATAAAATAACGATATTGGTGTTTTTGGTGTTGTGCCCATTGCTGGATTGATTTGTTCTTATTCTTGGTAAAAATGGTGATATGTTGTTGTTCTATTAAACAAAATCGTACTACTATTTTCTTATCTGCAATAGATTAATCATCTGATGCAACGAATTAATCGGCTGGTGAAACAAATTAACCATCTGGTGCAACAGATTAACCATCTGATATAAGAGAGAAACTATCAGATAAAAAATTTGATGCAACAGATTAACGATTTGATGCAACAGAGGAACTATCAAATTAAAAAACTGATGCAATAAATTTACCATCAAATTAAAAATTTGATGCAATAAATTAACCATATGATGTAACAGAGGAACCATCTGATTAAAAATTTGATGTAACAGATTTACCATCTAATGCAACAGAGGAACCATCGAAATAAAAATCTAAATACAACAGATTAATCATCTGATGCAACAGGTGAACTTTTTGTTGGATAAAATTCTATCAACTATTACAACAGGACATGTCTAAGACTTAATTTTTTCATCTGATCATTCAACTGTCTCGATAGACGACCCTTCTGTTGGAAAAAAATCTAAATAATATTGACTGTTGATAACTGTTTCAACAGATAACTCATATGTTACAACAAATGTGTGATCTATTACACAGACCAGTCATCTGTTTTAATAGATGAGTGATTTGTTTTTATTGTTGCAACAGATTACTCATCCGTTGTAACAAGTTAGTTATATGTTGCAACAGATCACTCATATGTTGCAACAGATGTGTGATCTATTGCACAAACCATTTATTTATTTCAATAGATGAGTGATCTATTTTTATTGTTGTAATAGATTACTCATCCGTTGTAATAGTTTAATTGATAACTATTCCAATAAATCACTCATATGTTGCTACAGCTATGTGATTTATTGCACAGAACAATCATCTTTTTCAACAAAATGAATGATTTATTTGTAACAGATTACTCATCCGTTGCAACAGATAGTTATATGTTGTAACAGATAACCTATTTGGTGTAACAAATATGTGATCTGTTGAAATTATTATTTTACTGTTGTACATGTTAGATATACTGCTATCCTTTTTAATGATGCATTAATCAATTATTATCTATTTTATCTTCTGTTAATTTTAAATAATATGACTCCCAAAAGAAAAAAAATCGAATCAAGTCCAAGTAAAGGAACAAGTGAAGCAGCTAGGCTGTATCCACCACTCTATGAGCTTGCTTTACAAGCGCTATCTCAATCAGGAGCATAAGATAATGAAAATGAGGGGGGGGGGGGATTTTTCAAAAGAGATGATCCATATGCTAATAGCCCTTCCACCGAAGAGTTGGTCAAAACCTTCAGCATTGATAGTTATTCTATGAGAATGCAGTGCGATAGTGCCACATATTTAATGAGTGATTTTGTGGTTAAGTCAAACATGGAAAAATATTTCGACGCCTTCAGAAAAATACTCCGAGAATAAAAACTGGATCTTATTTCAGGGACAACTATTTTGGGCAATATCTTGATTTGACGGAGGACAACAATGCTCATTTCCAAATGAAAATGATATATGATCTTCTCAAGTGTAGGTTTATATAAGAAAATAAAGATAAGATGGATGGGGTGTGGATAAATTACTGTGACATTCCTATTTGTTTTAGTTGGAAGAAGTTTGCCATAGTTACTGGACTAAAATGTTATCCTCCTCCTCCTTCTCAAGCTATACGTATTCTAACCCAAAAAAATACCCGCACACCCAAAAAAGGCAAATGCAAGTCAAGTGATCATAAAGACTTGGTGTCCCTTGTTGGTCCAATCTCCATAAACAAAATTTGATAAAAGCGTTGAAAGGTAAAAGACTTTCAAAGAAGCACAAACAATCATTGTGCTTGGTTTGATTTGTACATAATATTCTTTAGGTGAGAGACGTTAACAACAACATACCACTTGGTTTAATAAATCTCTCCAAGGATCTTGAGGTATTTAACAACTATCCTTAAGGTTATGAAATCTTCAAAATGACTGTCAAATATTTGTTGACTCCATTAGCGCCAAAGACAATCAACTTATATCGCTTTCTATAGGCTTTCATGGTAAATGTTCTTTTTTTATGATATGATTTATTTTTTTATTCAATAATAATTTTCATTTATTAGCGTTATTTTATAGGCTTGGGTATTTGAAGTCATTCCTTATTTGAAACAACAAGTGAACTACCAGGAAGAAGTTTTCTGTCCAAGAATCTTGAGATGGTTGTCGGCCAAAACTGATAAAAATATAATTTTTTTATCTCTTCAACCCCCCGAAGGATGCAGTAAGCATAATTATAATTAAGTTTTTATTTTAATTGATAATTTTTTTGAATGATCTAATCATCATTCTAATATATGTAGTGATTTATGTTAGATTGTGCATCCGTCGCTTGTTCCAACCAATCAAGAGTTGAAGATGTTATTTTTTCTTACTTTAGGAACTGTGCAAACTTTATCGGGCCCTAAGGTCATTGATAGAATAAAAATGAAATTGTTTGGAGCAACAACCATCACAAGAAAAATAATTTTGGAGGGTGGGCTTATTGTTGATAATGGTGTTAGTAGTAATGGAGTTGTTGTTGGTGGTATTGGTGCTGCTGTTGGGGCTAATGATGCTCCTCTTACAGTTTTTAAAATAAACCATTATGAGTATGATCATATTGGTTATAAAAATTTTTCCCTCCTAGTGACTTTCTGCATGCAAATGTCAAGACTGCAAGACAAAACATGATGTACTGATTAATACTATTAATGCATTAACTACTTCTGTAAAGGAATTGACATCTAAGATGGGTGTCATTCCATCAAAGAGGATTTCATATCCATCCACTCCATTAGAGATTAAGGCTAAGAGGAGAAGAAAAGTAATTTCTAAGGTATTATCAAGCATCCAAAAAAGTGAAATTGCAACTCCGCTATCTTTGTGTTGTACTATTGAGCAATGTACAAGGGCCACAAGAGAGCAGTACGAGCTAAAGAAGGTGAATATATAACATCTGTTCCAACAAACAAACAGATACATATCTGTTCAATAGATGATACATCTGCTGGAATTTATCAAACAGATATATACATCTGTTGCAACAGTTGATTAACCTGTTGCATCAAATACAGTATCTGTTGCAATATATGTCTTATCTATTTTAGCAAATTAAACAACTTTACTCAATGTACCATTTTTATTTGTACCAACAGATGACCTATTTGCTGCAATGGATGTGTCATCTGTTGGGATAAATTAAATCAAGACTTTCTATTATTTTAGTTTTTCTAAACAAATAAGTCATATGTTGCAACAGATGGTTCATCAGTTGTAAATATAATACAGGTCTTCCTCATGTTATTATTTGTCCCAACAATTGATCCATCCGTTGCAGCAGAAATAAAATTTATTTGGGATAATTTGAAATAGGAGGAAGACCTATTTGATTTGCTAAAACATATGAGTTATCCTTTTTCATTATTTTTGTATCTCTGTGATTAACATTTACCAATTCTAGCATTCCAGATGGATGTCACTGTAGAAGCTACTGCTGAACAACATTGATAATATGCTACTCTTTTTATGAAAATACGGAGAAGCGAAAGCGCAGAAACTATATGCAAGTGACATTAAAGATCCACGATGACCAAAGCCGAATTCCATAGCATCGGATGAGGAACAACTTGTCCATATTGAGTAGATATTTATAGCTTGAGTCTATCAAAGTAATAACCTCACACCTCCTTAGGAATTATTGGCATCAAAATTTAAATTGTTGATTTATTTATTGAGATTTTTACCCATAATAATTTTTTTATATTTTATTTATTGATTGATTTATTCCATGTACTCTCTGAAGGCTTCGATTTATTTTATTTTGTCAAAAAATTTATTTTATCCTTAAATTTGAACTTATTAATTGAAATGAAATACTAGATTCAAATATGCAACAAATAAGGTATCTATTGCAACAGACGACATAAATGTTGGAAAATATCAAACAGATTTAGACATATGTTGCAACATGTAGGTAATTTTTTGGAAATTATCAAATAGGTCTTCCCACTGTTGCAACAGATAGACTTAGATCAAAACATCGACATGATGCAACAGAAGACTAACCTATTGCAATAGCTAACCTATCTGTTAGAACAGGTTGAATATCCGTTACAACAGATGGACAATCTATTGCATTATAAAAATTCAACTTTCATTAGACATAAAAAATTGACACTACATGTAAAGTAAAGTGGCTTGAAATTAAAAAGGCAAAACTCATCGACAGGCACCTAAAGTTAATGTGATCTTTCACTTTGGCATCTCAAGTAGACAATGTTTATTTTAAACACCTAAAATAAAATAGGTATCAAATGTGTCAGTTTGACACTTTTTGCCCTGTTGGCAGCTCGCATGTAATTCACGCAGCCAAGGCTCATTGAACCTCCATTTTTGCAGACTTGGCATCTGATTTGGCCCCCAATGATTATTTCCCCCCATTGTCTTATATATTCATCTTCTTCCTAAAATTTAACCCTAAATTTCCAAATCTTCTTCTTAATCATCTTTTTTTCCTCTAAACAAATTCTTTAATTTATTTGAATTTATTTTTTTTTGCATATTTTTTTTAATTTTTTCCAATGAGCTTGACAATGTCGAGCTCATCTTTCACTATTTTTTGTTATAAAAATTTTTGATATTGTAAGTGTGGTCATGAAGCTCTATTGAAGACTTTTTGGACTCAACAAAATTCAGGTCGTAGGTTTTTTACTTGTAATATTTCAAAGATAATATTTTTTTATTTAATTAGTTGATTAATTATTTTGTAATTGTGGTCTTGTTTTTATAGAAGTTGAGTGGATATGATTACTTTGATTGGTATGAAGAACGATATCCTTCACAAACAAATCGTGTAATATGGGGTTTATTGAAAAAAGTCAAGGCTTTTGAAGAGAAACAAAATCGAGTAAGAAGATGCTACATTGTAGGCGTTATTAAGCCAATTGCTGAAATTTTCATGGTGGTGTATTTGTATTTGCTACTGGTTTGGTGTTGTTGAGTACATGAATATTCAAGCGTAATTATTGGAAAATATTAAACAGATTTAGATATATGTTGCAACATGTAGGTCCTCTATTGAAAATTATCAAATAGGTCTTCCCACTGTTGCAACAAATAAGACTTAGATAGACATATTGGCGTAATGCAACAGGTGACCAACTTATTACAACAGATAAACTATCTATCAGAACAGATAGAATATATTTTACAATAGATAGACAATCTGTTGCATTATAAAAAATTCAACTTTCATCAGATAAAAATAATTGCCACTACATGTAAAGTATGCATGTAAAGTGAAGTGACTTGAAATAAAAAATTGTTATTTCACAAACTCTTTTTTATACACAGGCTCTAAGCGTCCAGTTAGTAACCTATATGCCTAGACCTCTTGTATGTTTACCATAATGTTGTCACATAGAAAGGTCATTGACTCAACCATTTCTATGCCAATCAGCAAACATTCGATGTGTGCAAGTGCGTGTGACCTGCACGCGACACCAGTTTAATTTTTTAGAAGATCTATGTCTTTGTTTCGACCTTCAAAATACCATGGTTGCTTCATCAACACTTTCGCTGGCAAATTATCCATCAGTTTACTCTTCCTCAACAAATGGGGAAAAACTTCAACAGTGGCTGTATAGGGATAAAAAAGTCAGCCGCATCCAAGGCAGGTAAGTTGCAGTCATAAACCTTGATCTTTCCTACTCGAGTAGTATCTCAATAGATCGATAATGTATGTCGTTTACGTTCATGACTCCAAGAATCCTCTTTGCCTCGGTCCAGCTCTTGCCGTGTGGATTTAGCCTCTTTCCTCTAATATATTTTATTATTTCTTCATCCAATTGGAACTCATAAACTAATGAATAAAATCCTGCGCCACCGGGAGTTGACATTCGCTTACTGAGATCATCGTACCTATCCGTGAAATTTTTATAGAAGTCGAGGTCTATTATTTCATCGACAATATCATAAGCTTTTGGATATGCTAATTGTCTGATCCTTGTGAAGCAGAGAATTTCTGCAAAATACTGTGATATAAGAAGTCAGTTTTTAAATAGGTTAGTAATTGTAAAGAAGGAAAACATAGTGGAATGATGCAACGGATGGTCTATATGTTGCAGAGGGTTCTCTGAATCTGTTCACAAATTACCTATCTAATGCAACTTATGTAAGAGATGGGTAATATGTTACAACAAAACCACCACAAGTTACACTAGCATACACAGCTATTGCAATAGATGACATATCTGTTGTGTAGCTTTTTATTCATGGAGTAGATTGGAAGGCTAGGTTAGGAAAAGTAAACTTATCCTATCCATGTTTTACGTATGCATATCTGTCATACTCTTGAAGTCTTAGGTGGAAAAGGTATGGATGGGGTAATCTTGTGCGCCTTGCTTGGCATTCTTGGCCCTTCTCAGATCCCTCTTCTATTTGGCACCAAGTTTCGCGTATATGTCCATATTCTTGAATGGCCTCTGAACTTCAACAACTTTTGGAGAGGGAAGAGTTGTAATTTTATTTTATTTTTGATTGAAGAGTACTTGGCTAATTGCTCTTTTCTTCCTCCCAACTACCACTGTAGGAGTGTATGGCTTTCTCACCTTCTTGAATGGTATGACACCCCTCCTGGATTTTAATTTCTCAATAACTTTAGTGATAACCTCTACTTTTTCAAAGAGTTTATCCTGGCTGTCCTTACTCTCTTTGCATTTACAACTAGAACATGAGGGTAAAGAGGGGTGAGAGAGATCGATGTAAAGGTGAGAGAGACCTGTGTAAGAGTGAGAGGGACCTGTGAAAGGGGTATTTTCAAATGTTTTTATTTTTTCTTAAGCATCAACATACTCATCATCATGACTGACCACAATATTAACATGTCGCCACCAACATCAACAACTCCACCAGCAACACCCCCAGAAGAAGCACCCGAATTTATTGCAGTGGGTTGGTCATGAAGAGCCTCAACATTAGGCTGACCTTGCCTAACTACTTTTCTTATGACTGCTGATCTGTACAATTCCTTCTTTATTAACTCCACCGTTGGGTCTGCTATTGTATCAATATGACTTAGAGTAATAAGAAAGGCATCCCCAACTCCTGCTCAGTAGGCACGATCCATGAATACACAACCAATAAAATATACAGATACATTTAAATCATATAATAATTTGGAGCCAGTTGGATTACATGTTAACACAGACAACTTATGCAATAGATGATCTTTTTATCACAATAGTTGATCTATCTGTCGCAATATATTAATTATTTATTGTATCAGATTACCCATTCGTTGTATAATTTACAGTATATTGGTAATCTATTGAGTCGGGTTCAGAGAACCAAAGTAATAGATGAGTAATCTGATGCAAAATATGAATTATATGTCGCAACAGATTACCCATTTGTTGTACCAGTTGCAGTGGATGGGTAATCTATCGCAACAGATGGCACATCTATTTTAATATCTTTCTTTGAGTCAAATTATTTAACATGAAAAAAGACGTACTACATTATCTGAAGGCTTAAAAATATCAGATCCTTAATTCTTATGTTGCTCTTTGCAGCTAACTACCTAAGGATCCTTGGATAAGAAACCTCATCCGGGTAGTCCTTGACCTGCTTTCAGAGGAGGTGAGGAATGGCTTCAAATTTCCAACCCTAAAAAATGTAAACAGGAGGCAAGCAAAAAAATTCATAATAATTATTCAATATATATTAATGGATGAGTAAACAAATAGTGATTAAATTTACTATGAAAGCCCAAGGAAAGCCGTATAATGTGATTGTCTTTGGGGATAGCTTTGTTAGTAAATATTTAACAGTCAAGTAGTAGTTGTCATATCCCAGGGATAATTGTTGAATTTCTCAAAACCTACAGCAAGATTCAACAATTCATCTTCAATGACTTTGTTGACGTCTCTTGCCAATATAATGGAATGGGCAAACCAAACTAAGCACAATTGCTCCTTGGACTTCTTTGATATAGTTATATCCTTGAGATGTTCTATAAACTTATTGTCTTTGCACCTATGTCTAGCAATATCAAATAACCCATCTATTTTTTCCTAGCGTTTGTTGGTTTTGGTGGGTGGTCGCTAAGATAATGACTTCCCACTATTTGATGGGGGTGGTTTGGCTGTCCTGCTTGGCTTGGACCTTTTGAGTGGTGTTTCCTTGGTAAGATTTTCTTTTGGATGATCGCATCTCAAGCCCGTCACTATGGTAAAATCTTTCAAGCCAAAATAAACTAGCATGCCACAGTAGTTGATCCAGATTTCATCTATCTTCTTTCCCCCTTCTTTGAATCTTTATCATCCCCTACGTACTTGATCCTTCACTTGAGAAGACAATATACCATGCTTATTTAGAAATGGGAAGTTTTTGTCCTCAGGCATCTCAATAAAGTATACAAAGCAGCTCGTTTTAAAAAGTCTGTCTATGTTTTTATTCTTCATAATATTCCTAAATTCGTCAAAAGGTTTCCCCAGCTAACATTAAGTACAAGATCACCAGTTAGTTCTTCAGGGTCATCTATCGGCATCACAACTTGGAACCTGTCAATACTAATAGTTTTGACAACCTCATGATTGGATTTCGATATTAATTTATGCCCCCATTGGTGATGCATTATCATCTTCTTTCTCACTTTCTTCTCCCTCCTCTTCTTGTTTATCTTTTTTTTCTCCTCCTCACTTTTATTTTCCTCATCACCATCTACAGACCCTTGTCCACCTCCTTAATGTCATTTTTATAACTTTCCTCTGCTTCACTTTTTCCTGAATTAGATTGTTTAGGAAGCTCCTCCAAATCCCTCTATACTATAGCCTTTTTTGTTAGGTGGTCAGACGTTGATTCACTTTCACTTTCTTTTCTTTTAAGAGACATGTTTTACCTACAAATAACAGAAAAACAAAAATTACATTACAATTTATGTATGCATAAATTTTAAAAAATACATTACAAATACTACCAATACCGACACCACCAATAGCCATCACAAACACCACCAACCAATGTCGCCACCACCACCACCACCAACAGCCACCACAAACACCACCAGTGCCACGACGACGATAACCACTACCACCACCACGACCATCAATACCACAAATACCATCCAACAATACCATGATAGTCAATGGAACACTGCACCAAAAACTAGAGTTTTCTCAAATTCTTCCAACAATTTTACCATCAAAGTCCAAAATTGTAAATCCATTCTCAAAGATAATACAACTAAAAGTCTTATTTTTCATCATTAATTTAAAATCCCTAATTTTTAGAAAAAATAACAAATAAAGAACTCTTCTCGAACTCTTTACCTATGAAGACAGAGAAAATGACGGACACAAGCAAGAATGAAGTCAAAAATAACACCTATGTAGGAAGAAAATTGATCTGTTATGAAGGATTGAGCAATTTATTGAGTAGTTATTGTCTATATTATTGAGAGAGAGAAAAGAGCTAGAACTTGAGATTTGTAATGATGAAACGTTTTTCCCTCAAATGGATGATTTATATGGGTTGATTTGTATTTTGGAAAAGAAGGACAAGTTTTGAAAATGTTAATTTGGTCTGAATTGATCTTAATTATTTTTTAAAATTTTAAAAGCTATGCTTAATTTTTAATCGTCTCATCATAATAAAGTGTATTGCGTTCAACTGGAACATTGATGAATTTTAGGTATTATCTTGACAATGAGGTACTAAGAATCATTTCAACTCAGAGTGATCGATCGACGACTTAGGTCGGGAGGAACGCAATACCAACATCATGCAGTTGCCAAAGACTCAATTGAAGTTGTAGTTGACCCTATGAAATCACCCCTAGTTCTAGCTAAATAAATTTAGGTATTAGCTTGACAATGAGGTAATAAGAATTATTTCAACTCAGAGTAATCGATCGACGACTCAGGTTGGGAGGAACGCAATACCAACATCATGCAATTGTCAAAGACTCAATTGAAGTTGTAGTTTACCCTATAAACTTACCCCTAGCTCTAACTAAATCAATTTAGGTATTATCTTGAGAATAAGGTAATAAGAATCATTTTAACTCAGAGTGATTGATCGATAACTCAGGTCGAGAGGAACGCAATACCAACACCATGCAATTGCCAAAGACTCAATAGAAGTTGTAGTTGACCCTATGAACTCACCCATATTTCTAGCTAAATCAATTTAGGTATTAGCTTGGTAATAAGTTAATAAGAATCCTTTCAACTCAGATTTATCAATCGATGACTCAGGTCAGGAGAAACGCAATACCAATATCATGCAATTGTAAAGACTCTATTGAAGTTGTAGTTGACCCTATCAACTCATACCTAGTTGTAGCTAAATCAATTGAAGTTGTAGTTGAATATATGAACTCAATTTAAATTGTATAAAAACAAATGTTCAATCTGTTGCAATCGATGACTTATCTGTTGGAATTTATCAAACAGATTAAGTCATCTGTTACAACAGATTAGCAATCTGTTGTAAATTATCAAATAGGCATTGCCATATGTTGCGATAAATAACTGAGCCGTTGGAAATTTTTAAACAAAAATTATCATCTGTCGCAATAGATGACTTATTTGTTTTAAGATTTTCTTTAGTTTTAAAGCAATTTCCTATTTTTTTGTCTAAGATAAAAAAGATTAAATACTAAGGAGGTAAAAAATATTACGTGGATAGTCAAAAATCTCCTCATTGAGTAGTTTTATCTTGTCTTTTCAATGTCACCATCTCCTCATGACCCTCAAAGTTATTAATGAATATTTAAAATCCATCTCTAGAATTCTCTCTCCTTCAGTCATAAATTAACTCAACTCATCTCTATCCTTTATTCAGAATTCTCTTTCTCTCCTCTTTGGGGTAATCACAATCATCTCTTTTTTTCCTCTCTTTTCTCTCCTCTTTCGCATGAGGATCCTTTCAAATCTCAATCGATTAATATTTTTTCTCGATTGAAATGGGTGTTCTGATCCCTTTGCTTTTTTGACATTGCAGGTATGATTCACTATTGCTTTTTTTTTTTGTCTTTTTCTTTGTATGTTATTTAAATTAAATATTTACATTTGTTGTTATTATTGATTTACCCATTATTAGTTTTCTATTTATTGAGAAAATTTAAGGAAAGGTGACTTTTAAGTCTTGAATGAACGAATCATTGTTTTTTTTAAAATGTGTAAAAAAGTCATTTGTTGGGAGAACTTAAAAAGCCTTACTTTCAGCATAATTTTTTATGTCTTTTGTTTGTTACTTTGGTGTTGTTGTTGTTGGGGGTGTTTGTGTTGTTGAAACATATGGTGTTTGTGTTGTTGATGGTGTTAGAATATATGGTGTTGTTTCTTTATTGTTGATGCTGTTGTTGATGTTGTTGGTGGTATTGTAATAGTTTCCTCAACTGTTGCAACTGATGAATCAACAGTTTGAATGTAATTAATACAATGGAGCTGAACATTCTTTCCTTTTTTTCTAACACATTCAGATTCAATCCTTTATAAATATGTCCCTCCTTAATCTTCATTCTACTCCACTTTTATTTATTTCTTACATTTTGTCTTTTCATATTACATTTTCAACCACTTTTATTCAAAGATCATATTCCTTTCTCGTTGAGGTAAGTTTTTTTTGTGTAAATCTACCAGTTGATAGTAGATGTTGTATTACATTTAGACTCTTTTCTTTATTTTTGTGTTTATGTTTTTTGTTAATTCATGTGTGTTCTAGATATGACTGATCTTGTTTGGGATATTGCTATTCTGCACGACACCGTGCGGGAACTTCAGAAGCAGGTTAATAACATACAGAGAGAGTTGGTTGCCGTAAGAGCAAAGATGTTCCGAGAGATGCAGATGCTGATGAGGGCCCTGCTGCTGCCAGTTGACAATTGGCCGGTTGACAATAATAATAATGATGATAATAATAATTAGAATATGTTTTTTTAGAATATGTATTTTAATTTTTCTATATCAGATCTGTACCTAATGTATTTTATTTTTTGTTTAATAAAAGTTTTATTTTTGGTCAACTTTGGCTTTTTAATTCTTATTTAATTTTCATTCTATCTATTTCTTCTTCTAAACATGTTAACACGTTGATGGTTGGAGGCAAGGATCAATTTTGAATTCAGTAGCAATAACAATTTTGACTTTTGAGTTCTTTTAACAAATAGACCATATATTGGAACAGATTGGTCATCGGTTCAGTTTCTGTCAAGTGATTATCCATTTGTTGTGACAGATTAGTCATCTGTTAGACAAAAACATTTCAGTTTGGTGAACTGTATTGTGTTCTTCCAGCTAATGTCCATCTGTTGCGACAGATGGGTAATCTGTTGAAAATAATTTTGTGGTATGCTGTATTTAGTTCATGTTTTGCCTCTTTTTATTGATGCACAAGTTATTAAGAAAGATATTTTATATAACAAATGATAACATTTACGTTCACATCAATGAGTTAAATATATAGAAGGCCACAACAAACAACAACACAAGTTTTTGCAATTATAACGATCATGGTGGATTACGATCCCGCCATGTAGTTCTTTTGTGGCCAGCGCTTTTACATACGGAGCACTTATTTCTTCTTGATGGAAATGATTCTCCGACTCCACGCCTCTTCTTATATGGCTTTCTTCCCAATTTGATAGTGTTTAAGTCAATTTATGAAGAAGGTATTAATCTCCCCAAAAGCTCTACTGGAACAACCCAAGATTCTTTAGAAGGCATCGGAGTAATATGCCCACTATATGCCATTGTATGTTTTTACACCGGATAATATGAAAAGGAGTACTCATAAATTTTAGTTTTATATTTTACACTGTATTGAGCTTGAAGCGCTGCCATAACATGTGGACAGGGTATTTTGTCCAAGTTAAAAACTCTATACGTACATGATCTTGTTTGAAGATAGACCGTGGTAACATCACCATGACTGTTGATACTGAACTTGTAATCAGCTATTTGATGAGATAATAACCTATTCCCCAGACTGATGTTCGTTGATATTATTTTTTTCGCTTCTAGAATAAATGGGGTTCCTGCATCCTAGAACTCCACATGCCTTTCGTGGAAAAATTGGCTATACTTCTAGTTTATTATTTCAAACAGAGCCACGATGGGAAATTCTCTTTCTTCGCCAAGCAATGAATTCACTAATTCATCTATGTTTGACGTCATAATATTGTATGTATACAAAAGAATGAATTAGTACGATATCATACTAAACTTGTAACTCAAACAAGACATTAAATTCATAAGAATGTACCTATTTACCGGACAAAATATTTGACTCCATCTCTCGAAACCGACACGTATGAGATATTCTCCTGCCTTGGGATGCATATCCGCTATTTGATTGAAATGGTCTAAAAACTCCCCTCTACTATATACTTTAGTTGCTCTATAAAAAAAGGTCACAACCCTTTCGTTGTGAAAGTTGATCTGAATGTTCTTTCCAAGATGCCTGATGCAACAACCAAAATGAGCTGAAGTAAAGAAAATTGAACCCATCTTTGGAATACTTGAATGCCTATCCGAAACAAAACACAACTCTTCGGTATCTTCGACGTAGCTTCGCAGTTGTTCAAAAAAATATCCATAAGAGGCATCACATTCCTTGTCCGCTACACAAAAAGTGATAGGAAAGATGTGATTCTCCGCATCCTACGCCACCGCCGATAGCAGATCTCCATTATACCTGCTCCTCAAGAAGGTACCGTCGATAACTACGCCTTTTCTCAAATGTCGATAGCCTTGAATCCAAGAACTATATGATATAAAAAATTACTTGAACCTTACGTTTTCATCAACATGCAATGCCGTCTTACTTTTGGGATTTGTGGACTCAAGTATGTAATGGTAGGCATTGAATGCTCGTGTGTCCCCCTAACCAAGTCCTTGAAAATCCCCATGGTCGTATATATCTTCCAATAACTGACCAGGACACCTAATTCCATAAGGATTTTATTGACCATAACCCTTGTAGAACGGTGTTTACCATCGGGGAATCTATTCTTGAAATATTCACCAAGGACCTTTACCGTGGCGTGAGGATTTTATCCCAAAATATGCTCCGAACCATATGTGTGATACTTTTCATGTTTATGAATGACGAATCTTTCAGAACTTAAGTACTTCACCGCTCTCAACCACCACTTTCTGTTTGGATTAGTGCGTTTGTAGCAAAAGACTTTGCTCGAATTAATCACCTTCATTATTCTGAAATTTTTTTCAAGAAAGAAATAAACAAAGTAGTAGATAGTTCTTTCTTGTCCTTGAATGACATTCCCTTGTAAAAGATAGTCTCTTCGTCTTAATGATTGCCAGACTGTGTCAATCAAAAAGAACTACCCATCGTATTGATCGCAACAACGGGAATAGGTGTTTGATCATCATCTGGAATATTCATGTCTAGATCATCTAACCTATCATCAAAGATGTCTTGTTGTTGTTCTTCCTCTACATTCTAGTTCTCATTCTCTTTCGTCTTTTCAACCATGGACACCCTTAACATCGGTCTGGATGAATTACTAAGATAAGCACGCATCGAACCTGATCGATTATCTTGAAAGGTAGTACCCTATGGTTTTCAAAGGAGTTGTGCATATAGCTGATGACGAGTTCTTTCGATTGAAAATTTTTTCCACAGGAGATGATGATTAAGTTCACAAAATCATCGTACAAAATATCACTTTGGACTGTCATAGCTATCGTCTCTAGCATTTCACCCTCCTTCCAACGTCATACATATCAATTGCTCTTCTTGATCTATTGACCATGATAATCCAACCCTATTGTTATTGATTCCTTATTAGTGGTACCTAAATAAAGTTATTTGTTAAAAAAAGTTAATAGTGATTTCATAGTGTCTTAACATGAATTCCAACAGATATGCAATATGTTGCAACAGGTAAGTGATCAGTCGCAAAAGATTACTTACCTGTTAGGATTCATGTAACACTCCTGAAGCTGATTTTAATAGATGAGTCATTTGTTATAACAGGTGAATTATATATTACAACAGACTATACATCTGTTACAATGGACACCGCATCTATTGGAATCGAGTTCAAGTTCTATTGCAATAGGTTACTAATCTGGTGTAATAGATATTTACCCTGTTGCAACAGATGACACATTTGTTGGAATCGAGTTCAGGTTCTATTTCAACAGGTTACTAATCTATTGCAATAAATATTTATCCTGTTGCAACAGAGAGCTAGTCTGTTGCAACAGATGGGTCATATGTTGCAAAAGATGATCCATCTATTTGATTCATATTATGACACTATAGAATCATAAATATAAATCCAATATATATCTTTCATTGCAATAGATGGCTCATCTGTCGCAACAGATGATTGATCTGTTTAAACAGATGTCCATTCATATTCACGTGCTATCTACTGGTGAAAAAATAACACAATAACAGTTACCCAGATGACAAATTCAACTAAAAATCATAATTTGACTTACTAAAGTCTCCTATGAAGTAGTGCCAAAGTGGAAAGTGATGTATGAAATAAAATTTGACCTAAGAAATTGGTCAAATAGCAGCAGTATCGGTAACAACAACAACAACAATGGTCAAGAAGAAGAAGATAAATATGATAATAAAGTAGAAGATAATGATAATGAAGCAGAAGATGATGAATAAATCAGTAGCAACAATGAACAACAAAAATTGCTAAGAGAGAGAAAACAATAATGGATGAGAAGAGAGAGAAACACACCTTTTTTTCTTCCATTTCCTATTATATTTGGTAAACATTTGGATCAATGTATAAATTTAAAAACTTGTGGGCTATTCTCAAACTTACACAACTTTCTTAATAAATAATAAAGTAATTGTCACCTACACTCAATTATTAAGACTTGAGTCACCTACACCTCATTTTCAAACTCTTTTGTCAGCTCAAACCCCCTAGCTTCTAACGGTAATTATGTTCCAAATTATAATTGCTTATTTATGAAATTTCCCTACTTAGAAAACTTCTTCAAACTTTAAAGAGTTAGAGAAGAAAGTCTCTCGTCACGCCGTTATGTCGCTTTGCTCGACTGCGGATCGATAAAGTAACTCATATGCGTTGACAACAGTGAGAAATTTATATTTGTAAAGAGCACACAACCAAATTGTAGACTCAAGAATAATTTTCAGCTTCTTCTACATTTATAAAAAATAGAAAGTATGTTATTAAACTACTCTCCTGTACACAAATAATTAGTATAATACAAACTCCTTATTTAAGATGCCATATGCGACTACAACGGGTAGTCACTGTGTCAAATGCTTTAATCTGGGTATTACATTCGTATTCTCCTTTCAATTCAAAATAGTTAAACCTTTGTTGACTTAACACTCCCCTTAAGAAAATAATTATTAGGAACTTATTTTATTAAATTTGTCTTATTTAATTATGATTTGAAAGTACAAATTTGAGTATATAATTTTTATGATAGTAATTTAATGATAGAGGTAATATTATAAGAATGAAACAACTAAATTAAAATAAATATAAATATTTTTAACAAGAGGATCAACTATTTGAAATGAAGGAAGTAGACGATAATGGAATCTTTTGTTGATTTTTGTTCCTGATATCTCTACTAAAATATCTATGTACACGAGCTGACACATCTTTTTCCATTCTGATTTCACAATATTTGACTTGATGATTCAAACTTTATTATAACTTGTATCATGCATGTTTCGATAACCTAACTTTCCAAATGTGAACCCCAATTTTTCCTTAGTCACGCAAAGATCACATATTGTAAGTGGTAGACCTACTGATTTGATCAAATTCAATAGCTTTAGTTTAAATTTGATTTTTGTTTTAAGACCTTCTCTTGAATTCCCTCCTCTCTGCATAGGCAAAAGTGAGTCTCGCCAAATGTTGAATAGAAAAATTATAGATCACAACAATTCACTTCATTCTTCAGGGAAGATCTATAGAATAGAAAAGCCAAAAAGGATCTATTAAAACAAATTTATTCTAAGTAAGCTCACTATATATGTACAAAAATCAACTTTAGAATCCAATTACCAATACCTAATGTTGTTTAATTTAGGATTTAAAATCCATAAAGTTCAAATTCTAAGTGGCATTTCTGCTAAGTGGCATTTCTGGTGTACTACTCTCTTATGTGTTCTGTTTTTGTCTTTTACTGTATTATAAATAACTTACTCCTGTAGTTCCTTGTCCTTCTATTATTGGTATTTGGTGATTTTTTGTACCTCAATTATTATATTATTTGTTATGGTTTTTATTCTGCTATTAATTCAGTTATGGATCTAGAACTTTTAATAAAGGGGATCGAAAAATAAAAATGTAATGCTTGGGACCCCAACCGAAGGGGTAATACAATGGCTCTTTTGCAGCTTTCGATATCCCTTCGGCGAACCTCTCTGGATTGCAATACATATAAAAAAGTGATACATTTGAAATAAATTAGATCTTTATTTTAGGAAGTAACTAATTTTGTTTAATTCTGCAATGCAAATTATGCTAAAACTGTTACAAGCGTAAAATTTGCAATTCCATTCTATCAGATTTCAAATTTGAAGCAAATCAAAATTTTTGAAGCAAACCAGAATACAAGCTCCATTCATTTTGATTTTGCCCAACAAAAAACTTTGTTCCTCCTTAATTTTCTGATTAACTTCAATGGAGCTCATCACTGTGTTTTTGCGTCATTCTGGAGTCTGGGTTTCAAATCACCAACTAAATATCAGAATATGTATCAAAC
This sequence comes from Capsicum annuum, assembly GCF_002878395.1. Lineage (NCBI taxonomy): Eukaryota > Viridiplantae > Streptophyta > Magnoliopsida > Solanales > Solanaceae > Capsicum > Capsicum annuum. The sequence continues at coordinate 182,085,394 of NC_061116.1, forward strand.
ATTCGGTGTGAACAAAATGTATCACCCATTAATAGCATATGAATCACCGAATAATTGAAATAATAACTGTAACAACCATATGAATCACCAGAACACCATATGTATCACTCAGTAATCCCATATGTATCACCCATTAAAAACATATAAACCATATTAATCACCAAACACCATATGTATCACTCATTAATCTCTGTATTTATCACTTGCGATATCAATACATGACTCAACGAGGAATTTGAGATATTCTTTATTTCCTCCTAATCTTCCATTTGTATGTTGGAATCTTAATTTTTTGCAGCAAAAGCTTGTCTAAAATCTTTAATTTTTCAGGGTCATTGCGCTGCTTTGACCTATTTTCACTAAAACCTTCCTCGGTGTAATCAAAGTTTCCTGAAGTAAAACCCAAAACTTGTTTACTAGAAGAAACACCTTTTTGTATTTCAATTTGGAAAATCCCCAAGCTAAATGAGGGTAAATCTTCATTAGCCATTAAAGATAAAACAGATTAACACAAAAGAAGTTAAAGCATATATGGATATGGCAAAATGGCTCTATGGACCCTTGTACTATATCCATCTTATAATGTGGATACTCCTACTTACATGTTTGTTATCTGGACCCTTGAACCCATTAAAAAATAATATTTTACAAACTTTTACGGTGAGTTTAAACCACCCGCCCCATGTCAACTGCCACATCCTCTTTTACGTTATTTTTCAGGATAAAAAATATTAAATATTAAAATAAATAAATAAATAAATAAATAAAAAGAAACCCCCCTCCTCTTGTTCCTCTCTCTTCCCCTTTTTTGTGTTGTTCTTTTTTCTCTATTTCTCCTTCTTCTTCTTCTTGTTCTTCTTCTTCTTATTCTTCTCCCTCCGCTTCTCCTTCTTTGATAGAAATTATGTGTTGGCTTTGCTAAAATTTGAGATACGTCATGGTTTTTTCTTTTTAGTTGTGAAGAAAGTGTTTAAAATAAAAATTGTTTCTGTATTACAATTTCTATCAATTTAATACAATTTCTATCAATTTCTAACTCTAGCATTTTTTATCTCTTATTTCTATTAATTTCTAACTCTAGCACTTTTTCTCTCTCATTACAATGTCTATCAATTTAATACAAAAATTGATTTACTGTTCAACAAATAAAAAAAATAAAAATTGGGGATTTGAGGGTTCAATTCGGAAATAAGTTTTGTGCTGGAGTTAGGTCGCTGTTTTTGGTTTTGTAGGGGTAATGGATCTTGTTGTTGGGTTGTTCAGTGAGGTTGAAATCAGGGGTTGAAAATAAGGGTAGTGATGATGGGTTACGGTGATGGCGCTGTTGCATTCATAGTGTTCGATGATAATGTTGTTCTCTTATTTTTTTCCCTTTCTATTTTCTCTTATTACTTATCTCGTAATATGTGTGTGTATGTGGAGGAGTGTGTTTTGTGCTTTGTGGAGAAGATAAAAATAGTGGAGTTAGGAAAGTTGTGCAGTGGTGGTAGATTTGTTTTTGTGCGCGTTAATGGTGGTGGTGTTGGGGGCTCTAATGGCCATGGCAGAGTTGGGGTGGGGGTGGGGGACCTTTTTTTTTTTTTTAATTTTTTAAATATAAAATTGATTAAAAATACCCTCACTCGCACTTCAGGCGCGTGTCTACACGCGTTTCATCCTACTTAGCAATTTTAATGCCACATGGGTTCAGTCAATGGTCAAAAAGTTTAAAATATTGCTTTTTAATTAGTTCAAGGGTCCAGATGACAAACATGTAAGTAGGAGTATCCACATTACAAAATGTACATAGTACAAGGGTCCATCAAGCTATTTTCCCTATGGATATTGACTTGTCTTGTTAAAAACTAACTTAAAATCCGCATAAACAAACAACTAACCTCTTTGAAGAAGTTGACAATTTTAGAAATTTAAAGAAGAAAGGTTAAGGTTCTAATTGGTTGAAGTAATGGAGAAAGAAGTTAACTCAAATTCTGTTGATATGGGAGAGATTTTAGGGGAGGAATTTATGGGGAAAAAAGGGTTTATGCGTTAATGAAGGAGTGAAATACGGAAATGAACTTTACAGCATATGTATCAACACAAAATTTAAAAAAAGAGATTTTATGTAAATTTTAAAGGATTAGGGATATTTGGCAAAATGGTGTCTTAAGTTTGGGATTTGTGTAATTTATTCTAAAGAAATTAAAAGGGTTATTATTTTAATAAGAAGCTTCCATTAAAGGAAAAGACCTTTTTTGAAACAGTGAATACTCTCTCTAAAAAGGAAAAAAGAAGAAGCAAAATATAGGTTTGAAACACAATAATCAAGACATATAGTTTGTGAAATACCAACTTTGTTTCCAAGAGTTCGAAGGTTGAACTTGAGGCAAATTTTTTTGATGGTGAGTTTAACAAATTCATATACAACTCGTTGTTCTGACCTGATTTTGTCTTACAAATTTTAAGTTGTCAGATACTTTAATTTAATGACCCTTGAGGTCACTTTCCATATTTATGCTTATCTTCACTGTTTGAGCTTCTCCATAACTGCCCCAAGTCATTTATGACTTGCTGGGACCAACGGTTCAGTTATCGAGCAGCTCGTTTGATTTTTAGATCCAATTCCCTGTTTAGAAGTCTTCACTGGTTCTAAAGCCACTGAGTGAAAACTTCAGTGAAACAATATCGGATGCAAATTCTGACTATGCCAGCAGATCCAAAATATTAATTTTAGCTTAGGTAGACCTTTGGTTTGGGTTCCAATGCACCCGAGCACATTTCAAGCTATTGAGCGAAATATATGAAAAAAGAAACTATAGGCGTGTAACGACCCGAATTCGGTACCCGAAATGCTACACGGTGCTCATGGCCCTAAAGGACTACAAGCTAACCCATGGCTGATATCTATACCTATACACTGCATAACATACTGTATATAATGCAAAAATAAAGGCTGAAAGGCCATAAGGTTCAAATTTGATGGGGTATGAAATACCCAAAACAACTGAAATAAACTGCCTAAAACATGATAGTCTGAAAAGCCTCTAACTGACTGAACTACCTGAATAAGGAGTTGATGGGATATGTCCCCAACTAATAAATTAATTAATGAGAAAAAATAAGTAATGATCATGTCCTCGAAGGATGAGAACTCACTGCTAATTGATTGCTGATATCTGGAGTCTACTGATGCTCTGGAGCTCGTGCTTCTGAACCTATGGTATAAGACACCATAGCACAAATGTGTCAGTACTTTGAATGTATTATATGCATGGAAGATAGGCTGAGTGCAAAAGGGTTCACATGTATGAACTATACTAACTGACTGGACAACATGAACATGTGAATGCATGCATGAATACATAATAACTATATTTGAGAGCGTGAAAACATGAATTTACTGATAACTAACATGACTAATAACTGAGTTCTGATGACTGTTATAACTGATAACATGAATAACTGTATCTGACAGTCTTGAATTCGATGAAACTGGCTAAATGTTGTACTGTTCTGAGTTAACTATATCTGACAGTGCTAAATTCTGTAGAACTATCTGAGTTCTATTATTGAGACTGAATAACTGTATCTGACAGTCCTGATTTTGTAGCTGAAACTGTGGGAAGTAGTTATCTATCCAGCCTACCCTTAATACGCCATTATGGCTGAGTTGAGGTCCAATCTGTAACCCCAATTGAAAGGGTGTCAATACCGCACCACTCGTAAAGATAAGCTGCGGGAGAACCTCATCTGAACGTGTCCCCCCAAAAAAATGGTGGGGTCCTCATTTGACAGTGCTTATCCACCTCATCAACCTTCATCTGACAGTGTTGATGTCTTAACCTTTGCTGTCTATATAGTTCTGAATGCAAGGATGACTTTTTAGAATCACACCCTCAGTTGACAGTGTGTGTTCCCATCCTTGGGTTCACTCGGTGCTAATTCCTACTCCCATCTGAATAGACACTAAACATGGATTACTGAAACTGAACTGAACTGAATTAACTGAGTTCCGTTAACTGACGGAATAGTACTGAGATTATTGAATTTCTGAGCTTTACTGAGTATTCTTTAGTCACATAACTAACTGAATTCTACTGAACATGGCTTGACTGAGGATATCGTGGAAACATGACACTGGCTTTAGGCACACAACTAAATTATCGGGTACAAGTACCCCCAGGACTTGATGGAAAGAAACTGATAAAGAATGACTTTCTTGAATACATGACCAACATCACAATCCATAATTCATTTATTAAGGAATTTCATCAAACACTTGATATGCATAAACTTGTACATAAATGGGGATTTCATATTATCTTATACTAGTATGGCACTTTTCTTGTACATAGGCATTTAATCAAACACATGGGGAGCATGCTTTGGTTATACCATCATCAACACATCTAATAATCATGGATACATCAATCAACTTGAAATTTGAAAGGGGTTTATCATGAATTTTTAATGCAATTCTTCATATATTAGGGTCAATCATTGAAATATATAATTTAAAACATGAATCAACACCACATAGCATCATGAACATGAATTTTAATTTAATTTTAGATCATGAACATTCATAAATACATAAATCATGGATTTTGGAAAGAGATTCTTGAGCTTAATGGGTGAAAGGGACCCTTGAATCAACGCATAACATACCTGGGTTGTGAGTTTCTTGAAGTTCTTGGACTTGAAGAACTTGAATCTCTTAGTTTCTTGAATAATATTTGGATTTTGTTCTTGGGGATTAATCTCAGAGAGAAAACCCTAATTTTGTTGTTTTAAGAGAATAATGAAGGCATAAGCCTTGGTCTGATATAATTTGGGGTCAAGACGGGTAGTAAAAGACTAAAAATCCCCTTATAAAATGACTTAAAAACAACTGAATAGGATGTGCGATGGTGGGTGCGATGGTCCGTCACTGGGTCGATCATCCGTCGGTGCTGGCCGTCGCACCGTGGTAGAATAGGGGTTCACTGTCTCCCTTTCGATGGCCTAAGCGATGGTCCATCACTAGCTCAACGATTCATCATCCTGGTCCGTCGCTCCTAGGCAGAAAGTGGTCTCACTGCCTCGCTGCGATGGGGTGGGCGATGGTCCATCGCTAGTCCAACGATCCAGTCCGTCGGCCTCACCGTCGCACCTGGGCGGTTTTGACTGCCTTCTGTATTTTGGCCATAACTTTCTCTTCTAACATTCTTGGGGCAATTTCAAGCTAAGTAGAAGTACGAGGTATTACAATATCTCCTCCGTGAGAATATTCATCCTCGAATGAGACTGAGAGAAAGGGGAGAATATAAACTGACGGACGTACCGAACATGAATAACTGGAACATGATCTCATGACTAACATGACTGATAACTGATTATAATATACTGGACACGCATATCTGATGTGTGAGTAACTGATTCATGAATGCATGACTGAGTGTTTCGAGGAACTAAGTTTCTCACAATAAGAATACATATTTGATAAATGAATATATAATTGAATTGATACATGAATGCATGATTGAATATGCATTGGATACCAAGCTTGTAACTGAAACTTGAACATGAAACTGAAAAGCTTAAGGAGAACTGTTACCTTTAGCTTGATCTGAGTTGGCGGAGAAGAGGTGAGGATACTTAGTACGCATGTATTCTTGTGCTTCCTAAGTAGCTCCCTCGATGGACTGATTTTGCCAAAAAACTTTGACTAGAGGAACTTCTATGTTCCTCAGTCAATGAGTCTAATAGTCTAGGATTTCGACTGAAATCTTTTCATAAGAGATGGTGTTTTGAACATCTATGCTCTGAATAGGGACTATAACTGCTGGGTCACCTAAGCACTTCTTGAGCAAAGAGACATGAAAGACGGGATGAATTAAAGCTAGATCTGAAGGCAATTCGAGCTCATAAGCTACTTTGCCAAATCTACTGACAATTTTGAAGGGACCAATACATCGGGGACTGAGCTTTCCTTTCTTTCCGAATCTCTTCACTCTCTTCATGGGAGAGATCTTTAGATAGACATAGTCACCAATCTCAAACTCGAGGTCCTTTCTGCCAACATCTGTATAAGACTTCTATCGACTTTGAGCAGCCTAGAGTCTTTCTCTGATCAACTTGATTTTTTCTGAGGCATCAAATACTAAGTCAGGCCCTATGACTGAGGCCTCACTAACTTCAACCCAACCGATTGGAGATCTGTATCTCCTACCATAGAGAGCTTTGAATGGAGCCATCTGAATACTGGAATGATAGCTAGTGTTGTATGCAAACTCAATCAAAGGCAAGTGGTCATCCCAACTACCCTTGAAACCAATTGCACACGCCCTTAGCATATCTTCTAGAGTTTGAATGGTCCTTTCTACTTGACCATCTGTCTGAGAATGAAAGACTGTACTAAGATAAACCTGGGTACCAAGACCCTTTTAGAATGCTTTCCAAAAGTGAGAGGTGAACTGGGTACCTCTGTCTGAGATAATAGATAACGGAACATCGTGTAATCTGAACAACTCCTTGATGTAGAGTTTGGCATAATCCTCAGCTGAGTAAGAGGTATGGACTGGAGGAAAATAAGCTGATTTGGTCATTCTGTCTATAATGACCCAAACTGAATCATACAGAAGACGAGTACAAGGTAAACTCATCACGAAGTCCATATTCACTTCTTCCCACTTCCAAGTAGGACTACTAAACTCCTGTATGGACCCACTAGGCTTCTGATGATCTATCTTAACCTGCTGACATATAGAGCACTTAACCACAAACTCTGCAATATCTCTCTTCATCCCACTCCATCAATAGATTTCCTACAAGTCGCGGTACATCTTTATGGCCCCTAGATGAATAGAGTAGCACACACCATGCTTTTCTGCAAGAATTCACTGCCTTAAGTCATCTACACCTAGAACACGGAGACGACCCTGGCAACGTAGAACACCATCTCCCCCTTATGAGAAAACCTCTACTTTCTGATCCTTGACTTACTCTTTTAACTTGACAAGGCTGGGATCTATATCTCGTTTTTCTTTCACCTCTAAAACTAGAGATGATTCTGAACTACTCTGAACCCATATATCACCCTCTTCTGTATCGACTAAGCGAACACCTAGTCTGGCAAGATGATGGACTTCCTGAGCTAAATTTCTCTTACTGTCCTCGACATGAGCAACACTATCCATAGACAGTCTACTGAAAGCATCAGCCACTATGTTGGCCTTTCCCGAATGATAAAGGACACTTATGTCATAATCTTTCAAGAGCTCTAACCACCTTCTTTGATGAAGGTTGATATCTTTCTGATAAAAGACATACTAAAGGTTCTTATGATCTGTGAACAGATCTACATGAACACCATATAGAGAATGCCTTCAAATGCAAATACTATGGCTGCTAACTCAAGATCATGAGTAGGATAATTCTTCTCATAGAGTTTAAGCTGTCTGGAGGCGTAGGCTATGACCTTACCATGCTGCATGAGGACACAACCCAAACCTACTCTGGATGCATAAAAATACACTACGAACCCATCTAGACCAGCTGGAAGAGCTAAGACTGTGGTTGAGGTAAGTCGAGTCTTCAACTCCTGAAAACTCTTCTCGCAAGAATCTGACCACTGAAACTTGACTTTATTCTGAGTCAATCTGGATATAGGGGATGCAATAGAAGAAAATCCCTCAACTAACCATCTGTAATAGCCAGCCAAACCCAAAAAACTCCTAATATCTGATGGAGAGGCAGGTCTGGGCCAGTCTCTTACTGCTTCAATCTTTTGGGGATCTACTCTAATGCCATCACCGGAAATGATATGACCAAGAAATGCTACCGAGCTTAGACAAAACTCACATTTACTGAATTTGGTGAACAACTGATGATCTCTAAGAGTCTGAAACACAATTTTGAGATGGTCTGCATGATCACGCTCACTGCGGGAATAGACCAGAATATCATTTATGAAGACTATAATGAACATGTCTAAATACTGTTTGAACACCCGGTTTATCAAGTCTATGAAAGATGTTAGGGCATTGGTAAGACCAAAGGACATAAATAGAAACTCAAAATGACCATACCGAGTACGAAAAGCTATCTTTGGAATGTCACATTCTCTAACTCTGAGCTGATGGTAGCCTGATCTGAGGTCTATCTTGGAGAAATAACTGGCACCCTAAAGTTGGTGAAACAAGTCATCGATTCTGGAAAGAAGATACTTGTTCTTGACCGTAACTTTATTGAGTTGGTGGTAATCAATGCACATTCTGAGATAACCATCTTTCTTTTACACGAATAAGACTGGTGCACCCCACGGGGAAACACTGGGCCTAATGAATCCCTTATCTAAGAGATTCTTCATCTGTTCTTTCAATTCTTTGAGTTCTACTGGTGTCATTCTGTATGGAGAAATAGATATAGACTGGGTATCTGGAAGAAGATCAATGCCGAAGTTTATTTCCATTTCGGGAGGAATTCCTGGAAGATCCTCGGGAAAGACATCTGAATATTCATTCACAACTGGAATTAATTCAAGACTGGGAGTTTTAAAACTAGTGTTATTAACTCAAACAAGATGATATACACATCCTTTTGATAATATTTTCCTTACCCGAAGGTAGGAAATAAGCTGACCTCTGAATGCTGAAGTACTACCCCTCCATTCTAGGATGAGTTCATTCAAAAACTAAAACTGAACTATTCGACTGTGGTACAGCAAGAATAAAGTCAATCCATGCCAAGAATGACATCAAAATCAGTCATCTCTAATTCGACTAAGTCTGCTGAAGTGAATTTCTAAAATATCATAGCTGGGCAGTTCTTGTATACCTACCAGGCTATGATAGTTTAACCCACTAGGGTAGAGACTGAAAAGCTCTCTTCTAGAATTTCAGGACTGACTTCGAAATTAACTGCTATATAGGAAGTAACAAAAGACAATGAAGCACCTTAGTCTAGCAAAGCATAAACATGCACGTGAAAGATCTGTAACGTACTAGTAACCACATTAAGAGAATTTTTCTGATCCTGTCGGGACTGAAAAGCATAGAGTTTGTTTGGGCGTTGCACACTAGTAGAACAGGAAGTGGCACCTTACTGATTTGGGTGACCAGACTGACTTGAGGAACGGTTCTGCTGACCCTGATAACCTGACTTGGGACAATATCTGACTCTATGTCCTATCTTGCCATATCCGAAATAGACATTGCAGCCAACTCTGTAAGTATCCTTATGGTTCTTACCACAAATCTAATAAAGGGGATTAGTTTGGGTATTGCTGACACTGCCCTGAGACTTAGAGCCTGGCGCTCCATCTCTATTACCATACCTGAAATTAGGAGCTAAAGCACTGGCTGAAGAAGGAGCTAGAACCGATGACTTAGGAAGAAACTGAGAATGATTTTCTCCTTCTGATTTGGGCTAAGCAAAGTTGAAACTACCTGTCCTTGCTCTCTTATTCTACTTCTCCATCATCTTAATATTCTGCTCTTCTATCTATTGAGCATGGGTCATAAGCCTGGATAAAGTCATGTCACTATTCAACATCGCAGATCTATACTTGTTGACCACACTATCATTCACCCCATAAACAAAATTACTCATCTTGGTCCTGCTATCTGTAACCACATGAGGAGCATATCTAGATAATTGAGTAAACTTATGAGAATACTCTTTCACCGTTATGTTGCCCTGTTGGAGATTGATAAATTCTAACACCTTAGCTTCTCTCAGCTCTAGGGGAAAGAACCACTCTAAGAATGCGGTAAAAAACTCCTCTCACTCTATAGGTCCTGCATAAATTGACCTCTCTGACTTCCACTACTTGAACCAGGTGTGAGCGACATCCTACAACTGATATGTAGCTAGCTCAAAACTCTCAACAGCTGACACCCCCATAACGTCAATAACCTTCTGAACATGATTGATGAATTTCTGAGGGTTCTCATCTGACTTAGACCTGAGAAAAGATGGAGGATTTATTTGGGTGAAGTCCCAAATCTTGGTTGTAGCTGAATTGGCCACTGGGTTGGCTGGAATGATAGCTAGTCGTTCATTCTGAGAAGCAACTGACTGAGCAAGAGTAGTGAATGTAGCTCTCAACTTTTCTTGAGAAACATGTCCGCCCAAAAGTTCTTCAGGCTGAGGGGCTGACTGATTCCTATTTTTTATATTAGGAGGCATGTTCTATAGAAAAAAGAGAGAAATAGATTAGACTGAGAGATTAACTTGAGATTATGCTCACTGGCATGACATGAATACTGAAAGAAGGGAAATTATCCATAAAACACATTATAGCCTCCTGCACATAAATGTGGATAGCAACACAACCATGTATAATACTCTACTAGATGTGAATGTTAGACTTCCTAGGACGCTATGAACCTTAGGCTCTAATACCAAGTTTGTAATGACCCGAATCTGGTACTCAAAAGGCTACACGGTGCCTATGGCCCTGAAGGACCACAAGCTAACCCATGACTAATATCTATACCTACACACTGCATAACATACTGTATATAATGTGGAAATAAAGGTTTAAAGGCCATAAGGTTCAAATCTGATAAAAACATAACATCTGGGGGGTATGAAATACCTAAAACAACTAAAATAAACTGCCTAAAACATGATAATCTGAAAAACCTCTAATTGACTGAACTATCTGAATAAGGAGTTGATGGGATATGTCCCCAACTAACTCCAACTAATAAATTAATTAATGAGAAAAACCAAGTAATGATTATGTCTTCGAAGGATGAGGACTCACTGTTAATTGACTGCTGATATCTGGAGTCTACTAATACTCTGGAGCTTGTGCTTCTGAGCCTATGGTATAAGACACCATAGCACAAATACATCAGTACTTTGAATGTACTGGTATGCATGGAAGGTAGGATGAATGAAAAAGGGTTCACATACATGAACTATACTAACTGACTGGACAACATAAATGTGAGAATATACGCATGAATACATAATAACTATATCTGAGAGCGTGACAACGTGAATTTACTGATAACTAACATGACTGATAACTGAGTTCTGATGACTGTTATAACTGATAGCATAAGTGACTGTATTTGACAGTCCTGAATCTGATGAAACTAGCTAAATTCTATATTATTTTGAGTTGACTGTATCTGATAATTCTAAATTCTGTAGAACATCTGAGTTCTACTATTTAGACTGAATGACTGTATCTGATAGTCCTGATTCTATAATTGAAACTGTGGGAAGTAGCTATCTAACCGATATGCCCCTAATAAGCCATTATGGCTAAGTTGGGGTCCAATCTGTAACCCCAATTGGAAGGGTGTCAGTACCGTGCCATTTTTTTGTGGGTGACCCTCATCTGACAGTGTCCCCATAAGAGAACGGTGGGCCCCTCATTTGACAGTGCTTATCTACCTCATCAACCCTCATCTGACAGTGTTGATGTCTCAACCTATATTGGCTACATAGTTTTGGAATGCAAAGATGACTTCTAAGAATCACACCCTCATCTGACAGTGTGTGTTCTCATCCTTGGGTTCACTCATTGCTAATTCCTACTCCCATCTGAATAGACACTGAACATGGATTACTAAAACTAAATTGGACTAAATTAACTGAGTTTCGTTGACTGACAGAATAGTTCAGAGATTACTGAATTTTTGAGCTTTACTAAGTGTTCCTGAGTCACATGACTAACTGAATTCTACTGAACATGACTTGAATAAGGATATCGTGGAAACATGACACTGGCTCTTGGCACACAGCTAAATTGTCGGGTACAAGTACCCCAGGACTCGATGAAAAAAAACTGACAAAGCATGACTTTCTTGAATACATGACCAACATCACAATCCATAATTCATTTATTAAGGAATTTCATCAAACACTTGATATGCATAAACTTGTACATAAATGGAGATTTCATATTATCATACTAGTATGGCATTTTTCTTTTACATAGGCATTTAAACAAACACATGGGGAGCATGCTTTGGTTATACCATCATCGACATATCTAATAATCATGGATACATCAATCAGCTTGTAATTTGAAAGGGGTTTATCATTATTTTTTATGCAATTCTTCATATATTAGGGTCACTCATTGAAATATGTAATTTAAAACATGAATCAACACCACACAACTCATGAACATGAATTTCAACTCAATTTAAATCATGAACATTCATAAATACACAAATCATGGATTTTGGAAAGAGATTCTTGAGCTTCATGAGTGAAAGATACCCATGAATCAATGCATAACATACCTGGGGTATGAGTTTCTTGAAGTTCTTGGACTCGAAGAACTTGAATCTTTTAGTTTCTTGAAGAAAATTTGGATTTTGTTTTTGGGTATTAATCTTAGAGAGAAAACCCTAATTTTATTATTGTAGAAGAATAATAAAGGCATAAGCCCTTGGCTAATATAATTAGGGGTCAAAACAGGTGGTAAAAGACCAAAAAGCCCCTTTTAAAATGACTTAAAAATAACTGAATGGGGGTTCACTGTCTCCCTTACGACGGCCTGAGCAACGGTCTGTCGCTAGCTCGACGGTCCGTCGGCTTGGGCTATCGCTCCTAGGCAGAAGGTGGTCTCACTGCATCACCGCGACAGCATGGGAGACGGTTCATCGCTGGTGCGACGGTCCGATCCGCCGGCCTCACCGTTGCACCTGGGTGGTTTTGACTGCCTTCTGTATTTCGGTCATAACTTTTTCTTCTGATATCGAATTTGGATGAAATTGGTATTGATGAAAAGCTTATTAAATTTTCCATAAGATAAAAAGTGAATATATTAATAATTCCACATGTATAAAAGTGGATTCATCTTTTTAAGTAGAGGTACAGGGTATTACAAGGTACGGGACCCACTTTTTGCCGAAACTATCTCGGATGAAAGTTTTGGTGATTCCAATGAATTTGAAATGTGGTTTAAACTCAAATTTCACTATTAGATCATATATTTTGGATTTCAAATAAGTTACGAGAATCAAAAATAAGTTTTTGACTTTGCTGATGGCCCAGACAGCGACTGCGGGTCTCCAAAGCTAGTAGGGGTATTTAAACACCCTATAGGCCGCATTTTCCACCATTTTCACTCATTTTTTAGAGCTAAAACCCTAAATGGGTATGATAACTCAAAATTTAGTCTTGTGGGTGTCTAGGGAGCTTGGTAAACATCTTTTATCATGATTATCATCCGGATTAAGGTAAGATTTTATCCCTTTATTGGTAAATTTTTTTAGTTCTTGACCCAAAACCCCAATTTAGCTTAGGGCTTGATTTAGCCCTAAATTTGGCTTGTTTTCACTAATTCATTGAGAGATGATTCCTTGGTGATGTATGAGCATTGGGTTGACCTTGAAAATGCAATTTTCGTACGTGGAACCCACTTGAGATTTTTGATGTCGTTTTTGGACCCGAAGCACAATAGTGCAATATGGGTATCGTTAGACTCGTATTGATGAGTAGATTATATTTTTAATAGTGTGATGGCATTTTGGATATTGTGAAGTGGAGACGAGCATATGGTGCTTGAAGTGTGATTTTGCGGTTTAGCCTTGAGGTAGGCTTCTGTCTACTCTTCTTCATGGATGATGTATGATATATATTGTGTGTGAATGTGAATGTTAAGTTTGATATTGGATAGAATGACTTAGTATTTATTATACTTATAAGATTGGAGATTAGATGGGGGTTTGACTCATAGGTTGAATTACTTAATACCCTTATAGAATCCTATTGGCTTCTCCCTAGTTTGGGTAAATTTGTAGCATGAATTTGATATAATGCTATGCTTGGAATATGATTCCAGTATTTGAAGCATAATTTACATATTTAGCCTTATTGGGCTAGTGTGATAGTTTTGGAATCGTAAGTTTTGTAGAGTTGACTTAAGTACCCTTGTTTCTAGTCGAAGTAACTATCTTAGGCTTTAATATGGCTTTCTTGATATCTAGAAGATGAACTAGATACCTTAGCCTAGTTTGGGGAATAGTATGCCTAATTATGGAAATTATGGATTGGAAGTGGATCATTCAGCCCAGTTAGGCCTAAGCTTATGTTAAGTCTTGTGTACTTAGTTACGGATGTTAGACATATATGAGCTAATAAATCTTAGAATAAGGTTACTTCATAACTTGGTAACTTGTATTGATGTTTCAAGATTATGACTATTTAGTTATGGTTATAATACTACTTGTGGAAGTGATATTGGGCATTTAGAGATGATATTCCCCCTAGATACATTATATGGCCTATAGAGATGTTATTTTCTCTCAGACTTGATAATTGGCCTATAGAGATGCTATTCCCTCTTAGACTTGATGATTGTCCTATAGAGATGCTCTTTTCTTTTAGACTTGATGATTGTCCTATAAAGATGCTATTTACTCCTAGACTTGATGATTGGCGTATAGAGATGTTATTTCCTCTTAGACTTGATATTTGGCCTATAGAGTTGCTATTTTCTTTAGTCGTGATTGTTGGACCTATAGAGATGATGGTCCTTTTGGATATATAAATTGGCCTAGAGAAGTGATATTCCTTGTTGTCTTGATGTATGACCTATTGATATATGAAATCCTATAGACAATTATACGCCTATCTATATTATGACTCCTATATGTGAGATGATTAGTGGTATGCTATGGCTTATACATATGATTATTGATATGAGTTTCGGACATGTATATAGGCCTAAGGCCATGATTATGATGTTGTGATTATTTTGGATAAATTAATGGGCCAAGGACCGTGTTATGGTACTGATTAAATATCCAAGAAGTATTTATCATTGTGAATGATGTGATTGTGATTTATGAATATGAATATGAATATGTATATATTTGTATACACATCTATATGGTATGGGATAGAGGGAGATGCAGTATGATGCTTATTATTCCACTGATTGAATACTGGTGATGGCATGCATAGATTTGGTACGTTCATGATTATTTATAATTACAAATAATGTGATTATAGCTGAAATATGATATTATGGTTATTCTTCTTGTTAGACGGTTAAGCTATGTGGTAACTAGTTGTCTATTAGCAGACTATTTCACTTGATGGCTAGGAAGCTAATGTATTAGTTAATGAATCTTGCTTAGTTGGAACATAGTAGCTAACGATGGTCAGTTAATGAATGATGTCATTTAATAAAAGATGGTTAGGGCGACAAGTAGTAATGTGTTGTCTTGTAATGATTAACAAAAATAGGATGAGTAGCTGATAATAATGAATGGTTGATAAATGATGATTTTGGTCTAATGATGAACCTAGACTAGATATTGATGTTAACTATTAAATGAATAGTGGTTAGTTGTTATCCCGTGAGCAAGGATTATGTGAAGGAGAATATTTAGGCTAATACCTAGAGGTTATGTGATGACTAGCGAACTAGCGGTTTAATAATAATAAGTGTTGGTTAGCTAATAACGAGTAGTTGGGATATATTAATAAGTTAGACATCTTTACGGTTATGAGTATATCGTCTTGTGTTTGTGCACCTATTATATGCCTATATTTATGTGTTGAGAGTTATGATGATACATTAGTATCCGGCAAGGCTGGAGGATATTCTGTATGACATTTTGATTTCCGGCAAGGCCAGAGGATATTATGATGATATTGATACCTGATTCGAGTCCGGAGGATATTGTTGAGATGATATTGATTCCCGGCAAAGCCGAAGAATATTATGATGATAGTGATACCCGATTCAAATCTGGAGGATACTATTGAGATGATATTGATTCCCGGTAAGGCCGGAGGATATTATGATGATATTGATACCCGGTTCGATTTCGGAGGATACTATTAAGATGATATTGATTCCTAGTAAGTTTGGAGGATATTATGATGATATTGATACCCGGTTCAAGTCCGGAGGATATTATTGAGATGATATTGATTCCTGGAAAGGCCGGAGGATACTATTGAGATGATATTGATTCCTGGAAAGGCCGGAGGATATTATGATGATATTGATACCCGATTCGAGTTTGGAGAATACTATTGAGATAATATTGATTCTCGACAAAGTCGGAGATTGATTATGGTGATTATGGTCCTGATGAGGATAGTTATTATGAGTTGTGATATTGATGGTATACTTTGCATTCATTCCTGCATGTGCATCGCCTATCACCAGTATGCACCTATGTCTATCAGCCGGTATGGGACGATTGTATAGATATGGGTGAAGAATATACCTTATGTAGTTGTATGTTGATTGAATCTTCCGAATCTGGGGCGGTGGGGGTACGCATAGGCTAGGCTAGGTATTTGATTGTCTGGAGTAACTGATTATTTACGATGGTATTGATATTGTTATTATTTTTATTATGATTATTATTAGGGATAGCCTATGACAGATTGGTCATGGATCCGGTATTTGGGATTGAGGTATGTCTTCGGCCTTTGCTATCTTATGATCGCATTACTATGCATGATTATTCTATGTCTAGCCATATAAATTAGAAATCCTGAGTATGTTGGTATTGAATTCTGATAGTACTATAATGAGGTCTTAAAATGAGAACATGACGATCTAGGTTATGTTGAGATGACCTCTGGTATATATATATATCTAGCTATATAAAGCCATAGTACTATCGGATATCCCTTCCTTCGTTGTTCATATTGTATAGTCGTTCCTTCGTCTTGTATATTGTGATATACCTTTCTTTCGCTCTTTATTTGTATATTGACCTAGGATACACAGTATAGTATTGGCATATATTGAATGTAGCTGGAATAGGATAGTTCACCTTGATACTTCCTTAGTCTTATTATGTTAGACTCTTGGACATAAATAGGATAGTTGTCCCTTGTTATTCTCACTGACTTATTACATAATTTGTGGACTCTTGATTGTAGTTTCCATTCTGTTTATATGTTGGATATATCTACTTTATTTTTGGAGCTAAGTTGGTAGTTGCCTACTAAGTACCATTTGTTTGGTACTCATACTACACCTCTGCAGCCTGTAGATCGTAATACGGGTTATCACCGTTGATATGTGCATCGTGTGGAGTAGCCTGATTCGAAGACTTAGAGTGAGCTCCTGACGTTCGGAGTATTACTTATCTCTCTCCTAAGTATTAAACTAGCCTCTAAGTCGTATTCAGAGGTAAGTTGAATCAGTGTATTTCTCCTTGATATATCACTTTTGTACTCTTATTATGTTTAGAAGATCTTGTATTGATACCAACAGGTTTTGGGATTCGTCTATGTATTGATCTTTATCTTATATATTCCGCATTCTTATCCTTATATTATTGAGTAGTCCGTTACTAGCCGTTTCGGACTACAGGTTGGCTTGCCTACTGGTGGGTTATGGTAGGCGTCATCATGACCTGAAAAATTGGGTCGTGACATTTAATCTGTGATTTTACTACTTTTAGACGACCTTGGAATGTTCTGTCGTATTTTGCTCACTGAAAGTTACTCTTCTTCCAATTTAGCTTCTTCAAAATTTAATCATATTGACTCTCGAGAAATAAAATATACAAGGTACTAAAATATACGAGCTGCTACATTTTTTTTCTTTTGATTTCAAAATGCTGGACTCGATGAATCAAACTCTGTTGTATGTTTCAATGAACTATATAACTTTGCAGATTTACTTCCCGTCTCAAAACTAACATGCAAGTCATAGAGGTAATTCACAAACAGTTCATGCGGTATTTGAGTCAAATGCAGAGCCAGACCTCGTGGAATACAATCGAAACGGCTCCCGCTAGATAGCCGCCCTTTTATCTCTTTTTACAGCCTCGTGGATGGACAAAAGAAGGAAAGTTATAGAAAGGTTATTGCCGAATTCAATAGTTTTAGTCTAAATCCTATATCTGTATTAACTAATTTACTAAATATCTACAAAAATCTAATTTAGAACTCAATTACTAATACCTAATATCCCTGTTCTTAAAATTTGAAACTCACAAATTTAAAATTCTGACTTCGTATTTAAGTATTTTGAGTTAATAATTCAGATGGTCACTTAACTTTGGACTTTCATCCCAAAAAGTCACTCAACTTTCACATTTTTACTCAAAAAATCACTCAAACTATTTAATCATTTTTTTTAAATAACATTTGCTTATGTGAAATTATTATTTAAATTCAAAATTCAGAAAAATAAAAAATTATCTCTTAATGACCTTTTTATCCTTATTCCCATAAATTTAGTATCTCCCCTCCTTTTTCTCATTTTTCTTCTCCTTCTCGCATATTGTAATTGATTCAACATTAAATATGTTTAATAAAATATCAAAGAATCACATTAAAATTTAACAATAACCAAAAAATTAAAATTATAATTATTTTGACCTACCTTTTCAATCCTTGTTTCAACTTCTTTTTTTCCATCTGCTATTGATGTTCGTATTGAAATCTAATTAAATTTAAATTTGTACATTATATGGCTTATTATAAGTGCGACGCTCTCAACGATACAACCGCCCTCCCCCTCTCTCCTCTTCCTGTTTTCACCCTAAATATACCTTTTTTTGTAAATGTCTGTACTATATGTATGATGAATATCCAAAACTAAATATTATGAGTAATATACATATGTTATAAGGATTCAGTATATGTATGTAATAACTACGTAAACGTGACTTTTAGTAATAAATGAGTTAAATTACGTATTATTTAGTTATATTTCATCGTATTAATATAGTTTATATTAATAATTTTTTTATCCTCCGATTATTGCTAAATTTAATTTGATCTTTTAATATTTTACTAAGCATATTTAATGTTGAATCAATTACAATTTATGAGAAGGAGAAGAAAAATGAGAAAGGAAAATTAATTTATAGGAATAAAGATAAAAGGGTAATTAAGAGTAATTTTTTATTTTTTTGAATTTTACATTTAAATAATAATTACATAGAAGCAAATATTATTTTAAAAAATGATTAAATGATTAAATAGTTTGAGTGACTTTCTGAGTGAAATTATGAAAGTTGAGTGACTTTTTAAGTAAAGATCAAAGTGATTTTCTGGAATAAAAGTTCAAAGTTGAGTAACGTTTAAGTTATTAACTCAGGTATTTTGCGTGGCATTTCTGGTCTACTTCCCTTCTGTTTTCTGTTTTTCTCCTCTTCTTCGTGAAGAACATTCACCGCCTAGCGATGGTTTACCATAAAGAAAAAGAAAAGCAATAGCTTGTGACAAATAGGATCAATTAATTATTACCTTCATAGTGCTAATGAGAATAAGGTTGTCACATCCAAAATAACAAGGTATTGAAACGCATAAATAGTAGCAGAATACATCTCAACCTTTATTGAAAAACTAGTACTACTACAACTTACCACCCTCAGCCGGAAGGCTCAAAGCTTGTGCAGGATAATCTGTGCACCATATTGAGGCTTCATAACCAGTGTGACATGAGGGGCATGCTTATAGGAAGGAGAGAGTTCAAACCAAAAGCGCTGCAGAATTTGAGATAAAACGAGCTTCGCTTCCACCATGCCAAAGTTATTATCGATGCACATTCGAGGACCCCAACCAAAGGGGAAATACAACGGCTCTTTTGCAGCTTTCGATACCCCTTCTGAGAACCTCTCTGGATTGAACATCAATGCGCCGTCCCCCCATACTTCAGGATTACGATGTACTAGATATATAGGCACACGCAATTGTACTCCCGGTGGAATTGTCATGTCTCCCAATTTTGTGCTCTTTGAGGTGCTTCGATAAAGGATGAGTGCTGGATATAATCTCAACACCTTTTGGAATATCATGTTCATCTAGCAGCACAACGGGGAATAAGATATCATCACAATATTGGAACCTCCAAAAAATATATAAAGGACATCAAATATTTATGACATGTTTCTAGTGTTACGGATATGGTATAATTAATTTTTACTCCGTGTCAAGTCGAATAGGTAAATTAGTTAGATTCAGTTACTTACTATTTTTAGTTGATTCAAGTCATCAAACTTTGGTTTGTTTTTTCCAATGACTTGAAACACTTCATTCCTAGCTCTGTCTTGCCACTCAGGGTGCATGCATAAGACCACCAGTGTCCATGACAGCAAAGCTGTGGTTGTGTCTTGTCCAGCAAGGTAAAATTCTTTACATTCCTCAATCACATCATCAGTTGATATTCCTCTTCCTCCTTTGGACTTGTTTCCTTCATTTCTTGCTTTTAAGAGTAAGCCTAAAATGTCATCATTGTCCGACTCTCCTCTTTGCATGGCCTCCTCTCGCTTCTCTATTATTCCTCTTATCAATGATATCACTTTCCTGTGGATATACCTTGCTTTTCTGTTTGATGCTGTTGGAAAGAATCTGTGCAAAATCAAACATGTTATGACAACCGATAGTATTTTTGAAGAGTCTGCCCAACATAGACAAAACAGTGATGACACTGAATATATCACTTTGAAAGTTAGTGATTTTAAGTGAGTCATATTTTATAGGAGTTCAAGAACACACCTTAGGGAAGGAAAGAAAAGGGTAAAAGGAGAGGCCAAAATAA
Source organism: Capsicum annuum (assembly GCF_002878395.1). Classification (NCBI taxonomy): domain Eukaryota; kingdom Viridiplantae; phylum Streptophyta; class Magnoliopsida; order Solanales; family Solanaceae; genus Capsicum; species Capsicum annuum. The sequence continues at coordinate 182,105,861 of NC_061116.1, forward strand.
GCTCGCACTGCTCCTTTTGAAGTAGGAAAATGGTCCTTCCTTCTTCAATATTGCTGCCAAATGCAGCTCTTGATATAACATCTCCACCTACGTTTAGGACCTCATCTGCCACATCCAACTCACAACTTCCTGTTTTGCTGACCAATTCCTCCCATCTGTTTATCATTTCATCAGAACACTCACAAAATGCCGGGAACGTCCTCTGTCACACAAACATAAATATTACTACTAAGAATTAAATCAAGTTTTATATAGTATTAATTGAAATAGAGGAAGTGACTAATCTCCATCAACTATTTAGTTCTAACTTTCTACATGACATATTTAAGATTACATAATTCAAAAGTCTCCTTCACTTTTTTAAACCCCGAATCAATTCAAATTTCACCATTGTAACTGGCAAGTCTAGTAACAAACATGTCGATGAAAGCATTGGATTTAGGCTTCTCGAATTCATTATATCTGTTCACCACTTCTCTAATTAGCTTTGGATCTGTAACAGTCACACGAGGTGTTAGTCCAGCCCACAGCACAAATGTTTTCTCTGCAGTGATGGAAGTCAGAAATTTCGTTAAGAGTGTTTAAGATTAAAAATATGTCTTAGAAAATAATTTTTAAACTATATATTTCATATAATTTTTTATATACATGATATAATTTTTGACGAAAAGTGTTCAAATGGTCACTCTTCTCGATTAGTATGGTTTAAGTGCTAGAAAAAATCATTTTAACTTTCACATACTGAATATACATAAAAAACACTCTAATTTATCCAAATCTTTAACAAAATAGTAATTGAGTAATCCTTTTACCAAAGATGGAATCAGAATTTCTAGAAACTAGGCCAGTACACTTGATTAAACAAAACAAAAGCAGAAAAATAAAGAAATAAGCACTTGATTAAAGCATAAATGACGTGGAAACAACATAAGCTGATATAGACAGACATAAAGTAGTTATAGTTTACAGGACATATGATCCTAAATGAGAAGATGTGGTGGACGCTAATTAAGATAGATAGGTAGCAGATAAGAGTGTGTTTTTGCTAGTAGGTAGGTGAATTTTGTCTTACTATCTGTGCTAGTTATTGTAGTGCTTTGCTTGTAGTGTTTTGGTCTTGGAGTCTCAGTGATGTTTGTTGTTCGAGAGTAGGCCGAGTGTGATACTACTTCGTGGTAGGCTTACTTTTTCTTTTTTGTTATTAGATCTGTTGTTTATTTCTACATGTTGTTTCTTGTTCTTATATTGTGTCCTTTTCTAGAATATTTATCTTGAGCAAAAGGTCTTTTGAAATAACCTCTCACTTCACTTCGGTGGTAGTGTTAGTGTTATGGACTGCGTAAACTTTACCCTTTGCAGATCTTACAAAGCAAACTCCACTTTATAGATTCCATAAAACAGACTCAATTTTATGGGAATATGCTAGATATGTTATTGTTATCTCACTTGAAGAAGTGACAAGGAAGAAAGCTTAGTAGGATAGTGACTGTACGGTGGAGTACGTTTGCGTAACGAACAGATCTCATTTTTAGCAGAGAAATAACATATATATTACAACAGGTTAAATATATTGTTTAAAAAATGTGGGCATGGGAGAATGGGAGAAATTGGACTTACCATACGTGTTAGAAAGATGCAAAAGAAAAGGATTAACACAAGGAAGGATATGATGATTTAACAAGGGTTGTTTCTTTGCTTCTCTAGACATTTTCATCATCTCTTTAAGGTTCCCAAACAACAACTTGTAGGGATGGCCATGGATACCTTCCTCCTGCAACTTCTTTTCCATCATCTTTGGCCACCACCATACTGCGTACAACATTTTTCCAATAAAACTGGCCACCAAAATCCCAATGGTTGCACCAATTACCATTGCAGCTGCCATAGATATTTAATAAACTGAATAGTGAAACTATTCTCTTAAGAGCAAAGCAAAGAAAAGGTCACTGACGAACACGCTGGTGGGTTACTGAAAGTGTGTTGAATGGAAAATGGAGAAATCAAGTGGAAGAGAAAAAATTGAGTTAACACCAAAAATGAAAAGTGTACTCAATTTTGGCAAGTTTACTCTTTCTCCCACATTGGTGGAAGAAGAGAACTTGAGAGTGTTTATAATGAGAAACACTTACTCTACATGGTAAGTGAGGTAAGGAAATAGAGATACCTCGTGCCGTTTTGTTGCTCGCTCGGCACAAATTTGGATTTGAATTGATCAATGAGATTTTTCTTTTTGGACAAATTTTATTTGACAAAATCTGAACAATGATAAAAAACGCAGGAAATATTTCTGAGTTTTAATCCTCCATTTACATGTAGTAACAGTGACCAACTGTTTTACGTGAATAGTGATGCAGAACAGTTGCACTGCTTCGGAAATGTTGCATTGCTTCAGAACTGGTCCACTGGTTTCTGTTATTTAATTGAACTGATGCACTGGTTGAATAAACAGATGCAACCATTCAGCAAAAGACACACTGATTCATGGAAAGATATGACTGTTCATGAAAGGATGGAATCTTTGATGACCAGACATGAATTTACAACAAAGGTGCAACCTTTGGAGTGAAGCATTGCCTCCTTTCTAAAGAGGCATCATTTGGCTATAAATAACCTGGTTTTCATCCACAGGTTAGAGATAGAAAACATAGAAATTTTCAGATTACAAAACATTCTTCTTGTCTTAAAAATACTCTAAGTGTGATCATTCAAACCGTGAGTGTGTTCGAAGAATCCACCTATTTGAGGTACCGCTATAGTCGGATTGAAGGCCATTTTATCCTGGGAGAAAGATTCCATAACCTCGGGTACAGTGAGGGAAATTATTCCTTAAGGAAAGTCCGTGAATTCGGATGACTTGGCCTTACTCATTTCTGTTTCATCTTTATTTTCTAAAAAATAAATACACCTCTTGAAAAGGTCTTTTTGATCTTGTGTTGAGGGTAATTAATACTTCATTGTGTTCTTGTTCATACTTGAACTCGATTTGAAGTTGTTGTTCTGTTATATAGATTCTACGTACCCATATTGTGGAAAATAACAATCTTAAGGAATAAACTTTACAAAATCTGTATTGCTTGTTTTTGGAGATTAAATCTTAGGCTTTCTACCCCTCTTGAATTTAACTAGTGATTAAAAGACAAAATCTTCACAAGTTAAGGTTCACTCGGTTGACGATTCGAAGTAATAAAAACGTCATCGTTAACTAGAAACAAGAAGAAGAGTTTCAAGTTATTTAACTTTATAAATAGTATTCTGAAAAATACTAAGTTTTCTGTCTTGTGGTGACAGGAAAAATGACAACTGAAAGTCAAATGATGGATGCGACAACGTCTATGGGGGCAAATAATATTGCCACATCAAGTCGCACAAATGCTCCGCCAACGATGACACCGGTGGAGAAGCCCGAAAAATTTTCTGGCATCGACTTCAAGCGGTGGCAACAAAAGATGTTTTTTTACCTCACCACTTTATGTCTACAACGGTTCACTAGCGAAGATGCTCCCGAGGTGCCCGAGGAAACCTCGGACAAGGACCGTTTCGTTATTGTAGAAGTTTGGAAACATTCGGACTTTCTTTGCAGGAACTATATTCTGAGTGGTCTCCAAGACGACCTCTATAATGTCTATAGTGGAACTAAGACATCAAAAGAACTGTGGGGGGCACTTGAACGGAAATATAAAACGAAAGATGCGGGAATTAAGAAATTCCTTGTTGCACGGTTCCTAAACTTCAAAATGATTGACAGCATATCTGTTGTCTCTCAAGCACAGGAGTTGCAATTCATCATACATGATCTCCTAGCATAAGGTATATTTTTTAAAAATACCTTAGTTGAACAAATTAAAAATATTTTTAATACTCACATACACTGTTTCGTAGGTTTAATTGTGAATGATGATTTCCTAGTAGCAGCGATAGTTGAGAAGCTACCACCTTTGTGGAAAGACTTCAAAAACTACTTAAAGTATAAACGCAAGGAGATGACCGTTGAAGATCTTATCGTCCGACTCCGTATCGAAGAGGACAATAAAGCTATCGAAAAAAGGTCAAAGGGGAGTTCTATAATTAATGGAGCACATATTGTAGAAGATGGCCAAAACAACTCGAAGAAAAGAAAGAAAGTTGAACATGGAAGCTATCAACCCAAAAAAAAGTTCAAGGAAAAATGCTTCAATTATGGCAAAATTGGCCACAAGTCCACAAATTGTCTAGCCCCGAAGAAAGGAAATAAAAAGGACCAAACGAACATGATTGAGTCCAACAAAGAATATGATGATCTATGTGCTATGTTCACGGAATTCTACTTGGTGGGAAATCCACGCGAATGGTGGATATTCTGGTGCCACACGACATGTTTGCGCAAACAAAGAGTTGTTCTCGTCATTTGCTCCAGCTCAAGTAGAAGAAATGCTCTACATAGCCAACTCCGCTACTGCTAAGGTGGAGGGAACAGGAAAAATATGCCTAAAGATGACTTCCGACAAGGTCTTGACACTGAACAATATGCTATATGTTTCGGAGTTACGTAGGAACTTAATTTCTGTTTCATTCCTAGATAAGAACGAATTCAAATGTGTAACCGTTTCTGAAAAAATTATAGTTAGCAAAGGAGAAATGTATGTAGGAAAAGGCTATCTCACGGAGGGCCTTTATAAGATGAATGTAATGACTGTTGAAATGAATAAAAGTTTGAATTCGTCTTATTTTCTTGAGTCTTATGATTTATGGCATGAACGTTTAGGCCATGTTAATTACAAAACGTTTCGAAAACTGATTAACTTAGAAGTTTTGCCAAACTTTGAGTGCAATAAATTAAAGTGTCAAACGTGTGTGGAATCGAAGTATGCAAAGCATCCTTATAAATCCATTGAAAGGAATTTCAATCCCTTAGACTTAATACACACTGACATTTGTGATATAAAGTTAGCACCATCTCGTGGTGGGAAAAAGTATTTCATAACATTTATTGACGATTGCACTAGATACTATTATGTCTACTTGCTAAATACTAAGGATGAAGCAATAGATGCGTTTAGGCAATATAAAACTGAAGTTGAAAATCAGTTAGACAAAAAGATTAAAATGATAAGAAGTGATAGGGGTGGAGAATATGAATCTCCCTTTGCGCAAATATGTGTAGAGAATTGAATCATCCATCAAACTACGGCCCCGTATTCACCTCAATTTAATGAAATTACGGAAAGAAAAAACCAAATTTTGGAGAAAATGATGAATGTCTTACTTATAAGTTCTGGTTTACCATAAAACTTATGGGGGGAGGCTATCCTTACGGCCAATCGTATACTCAACAGAGTTTCCCATAGTAAGACACAATCAATTCCTTACGAAAAATGGAAAGAAAGAAACCTAACTTGAAATATTTCAAAGTGTGAGGGTGTCTAGCAAAGGTTCAAGTTCCTATACCTAAAAGGGTTAAGATAGGGCCTAAAACAGTGGACTGCGTGCTCATAGGATATGCTAAAAGCAGTAAAGCATGTTGATTTTTGGTTCATAAATCCGAACATCCAGAAATAAATGAAAATACGGTAATTGAATCAGATAATGCTAAATTCTTTAAAAATATTTACCCGTATAAAATTAGACATGAACAGTCTAGTGGAGGATCTAAACGACCTCGAGATGAACCAAGTGAGAATGTACATAATGAAGAAAATCCAAGACGTAGTACACGTCAAAGAACGTCAACTTCGTTTGGGTCAGAGTTTGTAACATTTCTCTTAGAAAATGAACCTCAAACATTTAAAGAAGCAATGTCGTTGTCAGACTCATTCTTTTGGAAAGATGCAGTCAATAGTGAGATTGATTCAATCTTAAGCAACCATACATGGAAATTGGTTGACCTTCCTCTCGGAAATAAACCTTTAGGTTTTAAATGGATCTTCAAAAGGAAAATGAAGGCGGATGATACTATTGACAAATACAAGGCAAGACTTGTAGTAAAAGTCTTCAAATAGAAGGAATGCCTTGATTACTTTGATACATATTCGCCAGTAACAAGGATAACATCGATTTGAATGTTAATTGCCTTGGCAGTGCTATATGATCTTCAAATCCATCAAATGGATGTGAAAACCGCATTCCTAAATGGAGATTTAGAGGAAGAAATATACATGGAACAACCTGAGGTTTTGTGGTTCCAGGAAAGGAAAACAAGGTGTGTAGACTTATTAAGTCGTTGTATGGACTAAAACAAGCACCTAAACAATGGCATGCAAAGTTTGACCAAACCATGTTGGCAAACGGATTCAAAATAAATGAATGTGATAAATGTGTTTATATTAAAGACACTCCAAATCACCAAGTTATTATATGTTTATATGTGGATGATATGTTGATCATCAGTAGAGACATTTCTGACATAAATGCAACAAAACAAATGCTCGAAAGCAAGTTTAATATGAAGGACCTTGGAGTTGCAGATGTGATCTTAGGTATAAGAATCAATCGAACTCCACAAGGATTGGCATTGTCATAGTCTCATTACATCAAAAAGGTACTTGACAAGTTCAAGTATATGGAATTTGGTATTGCCAAGACTCTATTAGATGCGAGCTTTGCACTTCGAAAGAATAAAGGTGAAAGTAACTCGCAATTGGAGTACGCAAGAATATTGGGATGTTTAATGTATATAATGAACTGTACACAACCAGACATAGCATGCGCTATTTCTAAATTAAGTCAGTACATGAGTAATCCCAACAAAACTCACTAGATGGCAATGAAAAGAGTTTTGGGGTATCTTAAATACACTCAAAACTATGCTTTGCATTATAATAAATATCCTGCGGTACTTGAAGGATATAGTGATGCAAATTAGATCACCGGATTAAACGAAGTAAAATCCACAAGTGGATATGTTTTTACTATCGGTGGAGGAGCAGTTTCTTAGAAATCATCCAAACAAACTTGTATTTCTCGCTCTACAATGGAATCAGAATTTATCGCATTAGATAAAGCCGGTGAAGAAGCAGAATGGCTCTGGAATTTCTTGGAAGATATTCCGTATTGGCCCAAGCCAGTGGCACTAGTATGTATACACTGTGATAGCCAAGTGGTAATAGCTAGGGCAAGGAGCGTGATGTATAACGGTAAATTTCGTCATATAAGACGAAGACATAATACCATTAGAGAACTTCTCTCTAGTGGAATTATCACTGTAGACTATGTAAAGTCAAAGAATAATGTGTCAGATCCACTTACAAAAGGCCTATCTAGAGAAGGAGTAGAAAGGACATCCAAGGAAATGGGTTTAAGGCCTAGGACAAGTCAGCATGGCGGTAACTCTACCTAGCAGACTGGAGATCCCAAGAGTTAGGTTCAAGGAGATCAAACAAAGTTGTGTCTGACAGGTTCAACATTATCAATTACCCAACCCATTCTTATGATGTAGACAATGTATAGTAAACAAGGATAAGACTTAAGGTGAAAAATCTTTTAATGATTATCTAAATTTGGCAGATTTGATCAAATAGTTTAATTTATTGGATTGAACGTTTAGAAATCACCTATGTGTGGGCGAAGTGGAAGCCGCTTCAAAGAGAATGTTAGTAAGGGTCTATTCTCTAAGCTCTCATGAAAATCGGAAAGTGTTCATGGCTGAAAAGAACAAAACCGTAAGAACTATAAAACGGTAAAAGGCTGGTTGTATGACATGTGTTGTCTAGGTGTACATTAAAGCTTGACGGCTCAAAGATATCAAATCTACTGATTGACCGACTGCATTCGATACATGTTCACTACGGAAAGTTCAAAGGGAAACTCACTTATCCAGATGCAATCAGTCTTTGCTTGATGATCACATACTTGTCCGTAAAAATTTTATGAAAAAATAGGCATTCCCCATTCATGTGGGGGATTGTTGGGTTTATAGTAATGAAAGTGTGTTGAATGAAAAATGGAGAAATCAAGTGGAAGAGAAAAAATTGAGTTAACACCAAAAATAGAAAGTGTACTCAATTTTGGCAAGTTTACTCTTTCTCCCACATTGGTGGAAGAAGAGAACTTGAGAGTGTTTATAATGAGAAACACTTACTCCACATGGTAAGTGAGGCAAGGAAATAGAGATGTCTCGCGCCTCGCGCTGTCGTCGTCGCTCGCTCGGCTCGACTTTGGATTTGGATTTGTCAAATGATCGATCGATTAGTGACGCGATGCTACTGTTTTACGTGAATAGTGATGCGTGAACAGTGATGCAGAACAGTTGCACTGCTTCAGAAATGTTGCATTGCTTCAGAACTGGTGCACTGGTTTCTGTTATTTAATTGAACTGATGCACTGGTTGAATAAACAAATGCAACCATTCAGCAAAAGACACACTGATTCATGGAAAGATATGATTGTTCATGAAAGGATGAAATCTTTGATGAACAGACATGAATTTATAACAAAGGTGCAACCTTTGGAGTGAATCATTGCCTCTTTTCTAAAGAGGCATCATTTTTGGCTATAAATAACCTGATTTTCATCCACAGGTTAGAGATAGAAAACATAGAAATTTTCAGATTACAAAACATTCTTCTTGTCTTAAAAATACTCTAAGTGTGATCATTCAAACCGTGAGTGTGTTCGAAGAATTCGCCTATTTGAGATACCGCTATGGTCGGATTGAAGGTCATTTTATCTTGGGAGGAAGATTCCATAACTTCGGGTACAGTGAGGAGAATTATTCTTTAAGGAAAGTCCGTGAATTCGGACGACTTGGCCTTAATCATTTCTGTTTCATTTTTATTTTCTAAAAAATAAATACACCTCTTGAAAAGGTCTTTTTGATCTTATATTGAAGATATTTAATACTTAATTGTGTTCTTGTTCATACTTAAACTCAAGTTAAAATTATTATTCTGTTACACAGATTCTACATATCCATATTGTGGAAAATAACACACGCTAGAGGCCAAGGGTCTATTTATGTAACTTAAAACACACTCGAGAATTTAGTGTATGCATTGAGATTGAGAAAATGCTTAGGTAGGTGTTATCAGATGCTTTTAACATGTGATTTTACTACTTCCTAGGCGACCTTGGAATCTTTTATTGGTTTTTGTTAGCTGAAATTAATGATGTACTAATATAATTCCTCCGTTTCATAAATTATTGAATTTTAGCACATATATTAAGAAAAAAATATTAATAATATAAATTTAACATAATTTTTTATTTTTACCTAAAAAAAAAAAAATTGACCTTGTAATATCTTTTCAAAAGTTAATTGGTTGTCAAATGATAAGAGCAAATTTGAAAAAAAATTCAATGATGCACTTATTTTGAAACACCAATAAATACCCCAACAATTCACTTATTCGGAAATAAAGGGAATATATATATATATATATGCTTTTAATATGTGATTTTACTACTTCCTAGGCGACCTTGGAATCTTTTATTGGTTTTTGTTAGGTGAAATTAATGCTGTACTAATATATATATATATATATATGAGCTGACACTTTTGTTCCATGTTTCGATGAGCTATAAACAATGTCTCAAAAAATAACATGCAAATTTTTCCTCAGTCGCAATATGGCATATCGAAAGTCGTAGAGGTTCACGAACAAGTCAGATGCGGAATTAGAAGGTTACCAACCCGTTCGGCGGAATTCAGAGACTTTCGTTCAAATGTCGCATTTTTATTAAGAACATTAAGTATGTAAAAAAAACAAAAAAATTTAGAGCCCAATTACCAACACCTAATGTTATTACAATAACAGCATACACAGTGTAATCCTGCAAATAAGATCTGGAGAGGATAGAGTGCACACAAGCCTAACCTCTTAATTGTAAGATAGAAATATTGTTTCCTATAGATCCTCAGCTCAAGTGAAGGTATATCAAACTAGGTAAGAATATAAAGCAGAAAGAGTAGTACCAATAACAAATACTATGATAACTAAAGCAAAGTATAACACCTAATGTTGTAAATCCTAGAATTTAAAACTCATAAAGTTCAAATTTTAACTCTACCTCTAAGTATTTTGCGTGGCATTTCTAGTCTACGGCCCTACTGCATTCTGTTTTCTCCTTCTCTCTCTGCTTTATGAATAACATTCATCACCTACTGATGGTTTACCAAAAAAGGCAATAGCTTGTGACAAATACGATCAATTATTTCATAGTGCTGATGAGAATAAAGCTGTCACACATCCAAAATAACAGGGTACTGAAATGCACATAGTAGCAGAATACATCTCAACCTAATTTATTCATCAACAAGGACTAATAAAACTTACAACCCCCAGTCCGAAGAGTCAAAGTTTGTGCACAATTATCTGTGCACCATATTGAGGCCTCATAATGAGTGTGAGCAGAGGGGCATGAGTGTAAGAAGGAGAGAGCTCAAACCAAAAGCGTTGCAGAATTTGAGATAAAATCAGCTTTGCTTCCATCATGCCAAAGTTCAAACCGATGCACATCCGAGGACCCCAACCGAAGGGAAAATACATTTGATCTTTTGCTGCTTTTGATACCCCTTCGGAGAACCTCTCAGGATTGAACACTAGTGCATCTTCACCCCATACTTCGGGATCGCGATGAACCAAGTGAGTGGGCACGCACACCTGTACTCCTGCTGGAATTGTCATGTCTCCCAATTTGATGTTCTTTGATGTGCTTCGAATCAGAAATATTGCGGGGTATAATCTCAATACCTCTTGGAAGATCATGTTAATCTAGTAGCGCAACAGGGAATAAGATATCATTAGAAGATGTCATGTCTTCCATTATTCCTTTAGTTTGTTTCAAAAAGACGGACACCCTTCTAATTTGGAAAAAATTAACTCGATCTACTCTTCACATTTTACCCTAATGAGAAACTTTTATGACCGACAAAAGGTCATAAGTTTTTTTTAAAAAATGTTATAGCCACACAAATGTTAAAGACATATTTAAATGCACAAAAGTATCGAAATTCATGCCATAAGTTACTTTCTAAACTCTATATCAATTGTATCATTTAAATTGAGCCGGGGGGAGTACTTACTATTTTTAGTTGATTCAAGTCATCAAACTTTGGTTTGTTTTTCCCAATGAATTGAAACACTTCATTCCTAGCTTTGTCTTGCCACTCAGGGTGCATGCTCAAGACCACCATAGTCCAAGAAAGCAGAGCTGTGGTTGTATCTTGTCCTGCAAAGTAGAACTCCTTACATTCTTCAATCACATCATCGGTTGATAGTCCACTTCCTCTGCCTGCTTTAGACTTGTTCTCTCCATTTCTTGCTTTTAGGAGTAAGCCTAAAATATCATCATCGTCCGACTCTCCTCTTCGTACTGCATCTTCACGCTTCTCTATTATTCCTCTTACCAATGATATAACTTTCTTGTGGATGTACTTCGCTTTTCTGTTTGATGCTGTTGGAAGAAACCTGTTTAAAATCAAACATGTTATGATACGAGGATCCATGAATAATAGAATAGTCTCCAAACGTTGAAGTACAACCGTGTTTCCAAAAAAGATAATTTTTGTAGGATCAGATAAACGTAGTGGTAACTTTGAATAGTCCGGGCGATGTAGAAAATAGTACATTCTGTTACTTCCTCCATTCCAATTTATGTAACTTGACACAAAATTCTAAAAAAAGAACGAAAGACTTTTGAAATTTGTTGCTCTGAATGTATCATAATATTTTGTGCGACTAACACTTTAGAACTTGTGATTTTAAACATTATATAACATTTATGTGGTTACCAAAGCTTCTCATTTAGGGGAAAATGGGGAGTTCAAAAATTTTCAAATACAAAGTATTATATAAATTGAAACGGGGGAGTAAATATTTCATATACACGAGTTCAAGAATGCACCTTAGGGAGGGAAAGAAAAGGGTGAATGGAGAAGCCAAAATAAGCTCGCACTGCTCCTTTTGAAGTAGGAAAATGGACCTTCCTTCTTCAATATTGCTACCAAATGCAGCTCTTGATATGACATCTCCACCTAAGTTTAGAAACTCGTCTAACACATCCAACTCACAGCTTCCTGTTTTGCCAACCAATTCCTCCCATCTATTTATCATTTCGTCACAACACACACTAAATGCTGGGAACATCCTCTGCAACACAAACATAAATATTAGTACTAAAAATTTAGTTTAATGTACTATGCCATTTTGGAGGTCGGATGGGATAGACAAGAATTTTCCATGAGTTAAGATATTTCATGACACTGTTTTATTTCACCTTTTAGCCGTCATCGTTATCTCACAAATCAAACAAATATATACATATGCATTCATGTCATGACTAATAACAAGTTAATCTTCATAATAAAATAACACTTTCTCCGTCAGTCGAACAATGTTTCAAGAATTGGGATGAAGTACTCACTCCACTTTATTAAATTTAGCTTTTCGAAACATAATTAAAAAGGTAAATCTAATAAAAAAAATATTTTTCTTAAGGGAGTATCAAATCAACAAAATTGATCAAGTGAAATGAGATGAAGGAAGCAATAACTTATCTTTATCATAGGTTAAATTAATGAAGTAGTTAGTGTCTACTTTAATATCCAACCAAGAAATTAAGACCATAGTACTGATTAATACCTTTAGCTTCTCTACATGAAAGGCAGGGTTCAGTATCTTTCTGTGGCTGTCCCACTTTTCACCATCGTAACTGGCAAGTCCAGTAACAAATAAGTGGATGAAAGCATTGGCTTCAGGCTTGTGGAATTCATTATATCTGTTCAACACTTCTCTAATTAACTTTGGATCTGTAACTGTCACGCGAGGTGTTGGTCCAACCCACAACACAAATATTTTCTCTGCATCATATCATGACTTTAGTTGGTAAGTTCATTACATTGAAATAGTGTATAACATGTTAAAATACACTAAACCTATTAAAATACTGAAACACTCATTTCTGGGAAAAGATACTTTTCATATTAAGTGAAACACAGCAACAACAACAACAACAAGTCTAACCCTAAGTCACTAGTACGAATAACAAAACAAAGCACTTCTAACTATTAGCATGGACTCACCCCTTCGTACTAACCTTCTAACCTAACAGGTTGAAATACACTATTAGAAAAAATAGTATGGAGAAAGCGTTAAGAAATTGGAACTTACTGTACGTGTTAGAAAGTTGCTGAAGAAGAGGATTAACCCAAGGAATGATATCATGATTTAACAAGGGTTGTTTCTTTGCTTCTTTAGACATTTTCATCATCTCTTTAAGGTTCCCAAACAACACCTTGTAGGGATAGCCATGGATACCTTCCTCCTCCAACTTCTTTTCTATCATCTTTGGCCACCACCATACTGTGTACAATACTTTCCCAAATAAAAAGGCCACCAAAATCCCAATTGTTGCACCAATTAGCATTGCAGCTGCCATAAACTAAATAGTGAAACTATTTCTCTTGAGAGCAGAGCAAAGTAAAGAAAAGAACACTGATGGATACTTGAGGACAAGTGTATATTAAAACTTGAACACCATAGAAAAACAAAGAAAAATATTAGTCGAATCTATTGTATACATATTAAAATATGCTAGCCACGTTGCTGTACAGAAGCTGACAATTATTGGGGACTGATTCTTCTAATAATAATAAAAATTAAAAAATGGAATGCTCATATCGAAATTTTAAATTTCAGAGCGCAATAACACGTGGAACTACCAGAATTAGGGTGTTAATGGTACGATTGATCCGTTATTTCAAAAAATATCTCATTTGAACATAAAAACATAATTTTTTTTTAAATTAAATATAAAACTAAAATTAAAATTAAAGTTATGTTTGTTCATGAATAAATTAAAGTTATTTTTAAAATTTTATGAAAAAAATAGAAGTAAAAAAAATAAAAATAATTTATTAATAAAAAAGAATAAAAATATATCATGTGGATTAAATTTTAATGGCTAGACACACCTAATGAGTTTGTAAGCATATATTTGATTTTCAAAATGTGTATCTCAAATTAATAAGTGATACTTTATGTGTGTTTCTCAAATTATAAATTATAGTTTAGATGTGTTTTCAAACTAAAAGTGATGTTAGTTATATTTTTTACACTTTCATTGATTTAAATGTAAAAAGAAAAAAGAAAAAAAATTAAATATATTTTTAATACTTAAATCTAAAATTTATACAGTACATATGTTTTTGATTATTTTATTTTGTGTACTAGATTATTTACCATTGTCAGCAATCTCCAAACTTCTTACTTTATACTTTCACTCAATAATTATAAAATGTTTGAATAGCTATAAAAATTATCCCAATAATTATTATAATATTTTAAGAAATTGTGTAAGTTATTAAACAATTGAATAATTATTGGGATAATGCGGTTGTTCGATAATTGCGTGTAATTATTTGAAAGACTTAACTCCTTCCAACTTAATTAATATTATGAAATTTTCACTTATAACTTTTAATTAATTAATGACTTAAAAGACATTCTCACCTTATTTTTTTTGGTAAAACCTCTCTGTGTAATTTTATTATTTAAAAAACTATGAATCAACAATAGAGATTCACCTCATTATTTTATTTTACAGTACTGTCAACTCCTTTTACAATTTTCTAGAGTTTAACGCCCCCGCCCCCCCTTCCCTCCTCTCCATCTACTATTCCTGTTACTCCGTATAAACTGGCGCATTTCTTAAGTTGTAATAAATAAAATAATAATTTTATTATAGCATTATTTAGATAAAATAAATTTAATATTTTATAAACTAATTATAGTTAAAAATAAAAGTAAATGGAAGTTAAGTGGTAATTACTTCTTAAATTTTAATTTAGACATACTGAAAATTGATATTTATTTTTAGTATAGAGTATAGTGAACAAATAAAAATGAATAAGTGAGAGGTTAAGTCATTGAGACGGGTCATTTTAATTGATAAATAACATAAATTTCACCATTTTGAAACATAATACTTTTTCTCCTTTCTTTCAATTAAAAATTCTCTCCCTGATTTTAGTTATTCTTATACATTACTATTTATGTATCTAAACTAATTTATTTAATTATAATTAAGGAAATAAAATATCTGCATTGAATACAAACGCTATTAAATTTATATTTATGAAATTGTGATTAATGGATCTCTTAATTTCAATAACAGTTTTTTAATTTCAAAATTTTGAAACGCCAAAATAATTTCAATGAATAGAAGTAGAGATTGAGGAATTTCGGGTTGATTTCGACAATTGCATCCGAATTGCATCCCCTGTAATACTATACATTACAAATCAATATTAGCATAATATGCAATAAAACTTGAATAAAAATTTTCAAAACTTGAAAATATAAAATAATGCTTAATATTCATGCCTAATATTCTTTTATATACAAAAAAATACTATGTATATAGGCTAAAATAAAAATACCTCACCTTCTCTAACAGAGCCATATACATAATCGTGTTACGTATAACACTATTAATGCATAACATATACATAACTTTAAAATGTATATGTTCTGAAAATACAACAGTCCAAAAGTGTTTGTTTCAACACATATACATAACAGAATTATGTATATGG
The DNA here is from genome assembly GCF_002878395.1 of Capsicum annuum. NCBI lineage: Eukaryota > Viridiplantae > Streptophyta > Magnoliopsida > Solanales > Solanaceae > Capsicum > Capsicum annuum. Next base: position 182,121,369 of record NC_061116.1, read on the forward strand.
ATTGATATACATAACTGTGTTATGTATGACACTAACGCATCATATATACATAACCTTGTAATGTATATGTTCTAAAATAAATAACTTATCAGTGTTTGTTTAACCATATATACATAACAAATTTACCTATATGAGTTCATATACATAACAATGTTATGTGTATAACATGAAGTAACAACAAATATCATACATATGTTTATGATGTGACACAAAATCTCTCAACAATTTCAAATTTACATACCGTTTTTGTCTTTCTCTTTTTCTTTTTCCCTCTTTTTTTCTTTTAGCTACATAATGTTGACACATAACTTTTACCCTTCATAACTAAGTTTAATTTCGAGTTTCTACGATTTTCAAATAAAAGTACAATATTTATTTCATCCGAATAAAAACTTCCCAAAGTATTTACCTGGATAAATTTGTTATTTTAAATGATGATCATATATTATCGTATTCAATTATAAGAAATTACATAATTTTGTTACTTAAATATTTATTTTACGGGATATTGAATTTTAATCAAGGATTATCTTGAAACTAAATCTAACTGATTAAAATTTTGATTTAAACGTAATTTGTTCTTGCAAACAATTTATTTGAAAAAATATTTATTTGATTTTATTAAAACAAGAAATTCAGGGTTAATTTGTCACTTAATTCGTGTCAGATTGTGATTCAATTTAACCAACTAATTAAATTTGACCTCAATTGATATTAAATTGGGCCCTATTATAATGCAGTTGACCAATTGGTATTCAATTTGGATGGAATTTAAATAAATTTGCCTAAATTGTAATCCAATCTTAATTCCCAAAATAATTCAATTCCATCACATTGTTCCCTTTTCCAAGAAATAGTTATACAATCAGCCTAATGATTATACAATCAACCCATCAGCCTAAATCAACCTTGATACACAACTAAAGGGATATGTTATATTGGTACAAATCATTTTGTGACCTCTCATGGATACTTGTTGACTAAAAGTTCTTAAAAGTTGCAAAGAGAGGGGTAAGATGGGTTTTATGAATCTTCTCTTCAATCTTTGTCATGTTGATGTCTGGAATTACCTAAATGGAATTTAATTCAACATTCATCATGTGGTTTCGAAGTTGCTTTCAATCCTCATCTTAAAAGAATCAACCTTTATCCTTATTTTTCTTTGACAATAGTTTGTTCTCATCTCGAAGAAATTTAAGTGGTGTTTAGAGATTCATGGGTAGAAAATCTTTTACTATTGTACTTTTTAGTCACCACAATAGGAGATTAGAACACTTTGTCTAAAGGTTAAGAATCATTGTGATGCCTTAAACGATTCTTCCTCTCTTTACTTCTAAAGTATAATATGATGTAAGAGTTATCCTCATCTTTTCTTTTAAGTGATATGTTTCACTAATCACTCAACTAGATTTTATATGATACATCAGTATCAAAATAGTGACTTCCAAAGGTCTGAACTTTCTAAAAATTTTGTTCTTGTGTCTATTTTTTTTGTTCTTTATTTTCATGAACTTTCTTTTTTTGCTTAATTGACCTCCTCTTTAGCTAGAATTTGTCCATGAGATAATAATGTTTACTTTGGCTGATTGAAGTTAAATTTTGCAGCTTTTCTTTTGAACATTCTGCATATTTTAGAATGAAGTATTTGATTGATCAAAATTTGAGATTTTGTCTAAACTTTTCATTTATCGTCTCTTATGGTCTCCTTGTTTAATTCTTATATATGTGTTTGGTTCATGTTTCTTTGTCAGTTAGATTATTTATTTTTGCAAACACATATTAATTCCCTCGTTCTTTTCTTTGCATGAACCCTCTTGGGAGTCCAAATAAACTCTTTTTCCTTGCATTATGCAATGGGCCGTTAAGGTCCATCCTTTTAGAAGACTTTAAAAGATGAATCACTAGGATAAAACATGAAGCACAAAATGTGAGAAGATGGAAGCAGAAAAGCGGGTTAAAATCCATATATGAAGATGTTAAGAAACTTAACAAGTCTCTATTTTTATTCATGTATTTTTATATGTTCGTTCATTCATTTATTTGGGGCCTCGAAGTCAAAGTTATAAATTAATACAGATAAAGTCGATTATGGGCCAAAAGGTCCAAAAAATAGTTTAGGATAGGTTATAGGTCAAAAGCCCGATATATAGATCAAGACAGATGCAGGTGGGCCAAAACCCCAATTAAATTAGGACAGGGATGATACGTTTGGGCTTATGAGCCTAAGTCTTCTATTTCTCCCCTTTCCCTTTACGTGCTTATTTGCTATCTTATTTGCATTAGAATTAGTTAAATTTCCTACTAAGTCGTCAAAATTTATACAAGTTCCTTTTCTAAAATCACTTTCTTTTCAAAAAACCAACTTCTCTTTTTCAAAGTTAGTCAAAGATAGTTTTCAAATAATCCAGATAACCGCAAGTTAGCGGACATTTTAGGTGCCTTAAAAACTTTCCTTAAATGTTGGTAAAAACCTCTTACTCGAAATTTTCTTAAAGGCCTAAGTCTTTGTTCTGTTTTGAGACTTAGAATTTATCTTAAAAGTTTTCTTAATTTCTTTTCAAATACATTACGTGGCGACTCTATAATTTCTTAGATTGTTTTGAAATTTTTTAAAAAGTTTTGAAATAGTTAAAAAAATTCAAAATCAATGTTTTTCAACCCTTTGAGTTAAAAAGGGATAAAACAGAAATGACGACTCTACTAAAAATTTTAATTGGGTTCTAACCAAATGTTTGAATTTATCTTTTGACTTAACTGTTTACGTGCTTATATGTTTCAATTCTGCATAATTTAAACTATTGCATTTCATGGCATACTCCTGCATGATTATTAAACTATTTTGGGATTTCGTGGATGTCCCGGCACCAGTTGATCAACTCCAAATTAAGTGTTGAAAATATGATAGTTTATCGGCACATTAGGCGGTCGGAGACTGTTCGTATTTTCAAATCCAAGTTGTCCGCTTGGGAATCTGTGTCCAAACCCACTCTAGACACCTAGAATAGAGAAAAATCAAAATCCTCTTTTAGGCATGAGCCTTGGACGACCCAATACCCGAGGGGCTGTTGGGCCCATTAGAAAACTTGTTCTGTGTCCATTGACCTCGAGTCAATTAAAAACGAAGCATATTTATGTATTGAAGAAATATATGTTATTTAATCCAATTCATTATTCTTTGGGATATGGGGAAGGGATTTTTCTGCTTACTTTTATGTAAGGATGCTTTAATCATCCACCAATTGAGAAAAAAATTAAAGCGAGCCAGACAAGAGATTGATCAATTTGGACAATTACATGATTTTTCAGACTAATGATGTATGAGTATAGAGCACATTTATACAGGAATCGCTTGATCATCAACAGATGTCACCTATGATAAGAAATGAACAAAGTCAGGAGGGCAAAGGTCGATAGAAGAGCATTTAGGAACTAGTATTTCCTATACTCTGCGCGGGACGTTGTTCTTTTCTCATGTTATTTTTTCCTTTCCCAAAAGATTGTATCTTTTTGTGCAACTTTTGTAAGCATTTATGCCCTTTATGTGTATAGATTTGGGGGATAATGGATTGGTTTTAGGAAGCTTATATTTCCTTCAAAATTTGCTAGGCCAACCCTTGGCTTAAAAGGATAACCCCAACTAGGATATATGTTTATTATGTGATATAACTGCTTTATGTGTTTATATGCATTTGTTTAAATCAAAGACAAATTATTTCACTATGCTCCCGTGGATCAGTTTGCCTATGAGGCAAACACCTCTGTGGTTACTTCTTGTTAAATATCTTCTATTATTTATCATATATGGGAACTAACACATCTGCCTTTAAGTTATTTTACTTTACAGATAACAGAAAACTACTCCGTGTTGAAACAAACTGGCAGAACATTCTTACTTCACCCGGCCAAAAGTTCATAAAATCTCATCCTCTAACCATCATTCAAAAATGAATGAAAGCGACGAAGATAATGCGTTGACCATCAGGGACAATATAATAGCAAAACAAAGTGAGATAATTGCTGAACTCGTGAGAAAATTAAAAATGCTTCAAGAGGAGATGAACCGTACTAGAGATTTGGTTAATTTGGCCATCATAGTTAATGCTCCCACCCAGAATGACATGGGACTCCACTCCAAATTCCTCCCCTCGGTACACCTATTCTTAGGAACTATCCAAATAACATATCGTCCACCTCCACTTCTCAATTACCCACGGATCCTATAATCAATAATCCTTCAATTCTTGTTATCCAAAACATTAATCGAGAAAATAATCCAGATGCCTACCATACACAAAATCCATCCTTAACCCCACAAAACCCGCTCCTAAGTCCACAAAATCTGTCTCCAAATACACAAAATTTATTTCCAAATCCATAAAATTCCTATCAGATTTCACCAAACTACTCTCAAATTTCACAAAATGCTCTCAATTTCTAAAACGCCCTCCCCACCTACCATCCAACCTCCTTCCATCCTCAAAATTAAGCTACCCTTACAAATCCTTCTCATGTTATCTTATCTCCTGACATCTACAATCCTTTTCTCAATCCCGAGGTAGATCATTATGAGGAGAAGGAAAATGATTGGAGGACTGAGCATAAAAAGAAGTTGCTGGCCATGCATGAAGAGATTATGAGGATAAAAAAATCTCATGGGGCAGGTGATAATGATGTTTTGGGGTACGATGATCTGTGTGTGCATCCCAGAGTATATCTACCAGAAAGATACAAGGTCCCTAAATTTAAAGTGTTCAACGGTATCGAAAATCCAATAGCCCATCTAAGAAGGCATTGTGATCAAATGATTAGAGTGGGAAGAAATGAGGCATTATTGATGCACTTATTCAGCTAAAGCTTAAGCGGTGAAGCCTTATATTATCTCATGTCTCAAGAATTGAAAATATAGTCTAGCTGGAGAGCGCTGGCTAAAAGTTTTCTCGATAGATTTGTATTTAATGTTGAGATAGTCCCTGACCGATACGCACTAGACCAAATCAAGCAGAAGAATGATGAGTGTTTCTGAGACTATGCCTTTCGTTGGAGAAAAGAAGTTGCTAAAGTATAACCCCTCATGTCTGAGGAGGAAATGGTATCGGTTTCTCTTGCGCTCGGGAGGGAGAATCTTATACAGGATGGTATCTGCGGTCCGAGCAACTTTCATAGATTTGATAAAGATCGGGGAGTCGTTAGACTAAGGCATCCGAATGGGAAAAATTATCAAAATCCCAACATCATCTGAATCTTCTGCGTTCTCAAAGAAGAAAAGAGAGCATGTGATTGCAGTCTTTACTAATTTTATTGATAAATTAAAGAAGAAATTTGAGCCTAAGAATATTCTTTCCTCTCTACCATCACCAAGTTTTCAGCCTGTATTCTACACTCAATCCCAATACCAAGCTCTACTTCCAAATATCCAATCTCAATACCAAACTCCACTTCCAAATATTTTACCCTAGTACCAAGTGTGGCAGCCAAATTATCAGTCTTATATTTAAGCTACCCTTCCCAGCAACCAAATAAACGTCCAAGTGCCTCCAAACTATCATTAAGTACCTCCTCCCGCTAATCAAAACTAGTATAACCCCCTACGTCTAAACCTCAAAAAAAAAACTCTTAGAAAATTCATTTCATTGGCTGAAAATCGTACCCAGCTCTTCGGAAGATTGATGAAAGCTGGTTACTTACAACCTATTCCATCAAGACCTACCAAACCTAATTCCTAATTCTTTTAGACTGATCAAGTCTGTGCTTATCATTCAGGAGTGGCCGGCTAATACTGAAGATTGCATCAACCTGAAACAGAAGATCCAAGACTTGATTGATTAGAAGATTATCACTCTTCAAGCTCCAACACCAAATATCACCAGTAATCTATTGTCTAATCATGGGAAAGCCACGGTTAGCATGATCAACAGGCGAATGGGTATCTAGCAAGACTATTACTAAGGTGGATTCAAAAAATCCTAAAAAGACAAAAGGAGTGGAGAAGATAGAGAAAGTTGTGGCTGCCTTGAGTGTCTTGGGTAAGAATTTAGAAGAAATTATTGATCCCGTTATGGTCCAGAAAAAGCATCTTAGCATTGGATTGTGTACCAGCCAAGAAAGGAGATGAGATTGAAGATAAGTCAAAGATGAGTCTGTCCAAACCGTTGCCACTTATGTACCAGTCATGTCTTATGTGCGAGATATCAAAAGATGATGGTCTTGGGGATGGGATAGGAAATTTATTTGAGAGATGCAATGCCTTACCTGAGGATTTCCCTAATTCTGGTGAGGTGAGGAAGGTGGCACCAGGAGAGGCTTTGAAAAACTAGACCTCCACTCCAATCATAACTCATCGCTCGTCGTGGTAGATGAAAAGGCAATTACTAGTAGTTTTAAAAATTGGTGATGATCCGGAGGAGGCCTCGTGATCCACCCTTTTATGTCTTGAATTTTCTTTTCATGTTTTACTGCTTTAAAAAAGGCATGGGCCCGCATTTGCGCGAGTTATGAGCTATAGTTTGTATTTATTTCCCAAATTTCAATGAAAAGGCCTCCCTTCATTTCAACATTCATTTTTGAAATATGATTCTATTATTGTCTTTTATTATCTTGTTATTATCTAACTTGGTTTATTTCAGTAGCAGTAATTTAAAGCCTTTCAATGTCATGTCATGTCAAGGGTTAGAGAAACAAAGTGAAGGGAATGATGATGAATCAAAAGAAGGTAATGAGGAGCAGTTAGTAGAAGATATAGAGGAATTTGAAAATCGAGAAAAAACTAAATTGGATGAAACTAGAATAGTCAACCTGGTCGATCATAATGAAATCAAAGAGAAAAGTGTTAGTGTTTACTTAGCAGAAGCACGCGCAATTCTGATGCAGTAAAGAGATGCTATGTTTGAAGAATGTTTTGGTTTTGTTTCCTTGGTTTATTTGTGATCGCCTTTACGACAGTATTTGTTTTATGATATGTAATTTCCTAGAATCCCTTCCCCTTTTTGTATGAACTATGTGGTGAACTTGAATTTATCCTTGTCTTTTATGAACTACGTGGTGACCTGAATTTCCAAAAAAGGGATATGTAGGTGGCCTATGTCGGCTTCGATCAACTCACTAGATTTTTCTATCCCTAGCATAGTCCTGAACTATGTTTGACCTGGTTCCTGCTACAACGGTATATGTAGGCTCCTCAATGGCTCGTCATATAACCTCAGGAAATGAAAACTGGGGCAGAATTTTTGAGAAGGAATCTCAAAAATTCACAAGAGGAAGATCATCATCCAACAAAGAGAATAAAGATCAGCAAAGACTTCAAATCCTCTCAAGCCAAGATCATCTCAAATAGTAGCAACTGGGCAAAAATTATGAGATGGTCCTCAAAATTTCCACTAATATATTGGAATATATTTCAAATTCCCCAGCACCAGAGGTCAAAGGCAAGTTCTAGATATCACCAGTTGTGACAAAGTCTAGGTAGACTAAATCTTCGGCTATGATAGAACTTCTGATAGAAAGCCTCAATGACGATGAATCCCTCGCAATCCTCCATCAAATGTCAAATACATTCAGAACCAAGAGAAAGACGTTTGTTGAGCTAGTACATGACATGACTAGTGAAGATTTTCCAAACCTTTTACAGGAATTTTTGAAACTAGTTTCTAAAAGTTAAGACTACTTTTGAAAATCTATACAAATCTTTTTACTTAGTGATTGTCTAGATATCTATTGGAACGGGGAGTCAGAGTGAAATTCCCAACATGACGGACCACCCTAAAGATGGCGAGGAACAAACCAAGGATTGAAGGAGGTCAACACAGAGTATTGTAGACACCTAATTTTGTCCCTCCCGAAATTCAATTTTATTCATTTTTGTTACACCTTATCATACACCCTCAACCACTCTACACTTTCCCCATAAGGAAATAAATAATAACCAAATCCTAAAAAATTAATTCCCTAATTCTTAATATTTCCTTATCCTAACTAATTTTTTATACCTCATCCTAACCACTGTCCTACCCCACCCCTAGTAAATTCCCCTACCCTACCCACATGGTCCTCACCCCTCTAACAAACCCTCGAGAAAAATACATGCCACACACAATTCATAATGGAGGGGATTTTATTTTTTCCCATTAACAATAGACACAACAGAATACATACTACATATTGGCACATTACAGAGAAAAGAGACGGGAAGACAAAAAAAGATGAGAAACAGCACATAAAATTGATCACACACGAACTCATACAGCTCCTCCATCGAGAGAATACAGGCATACAAAAATCACAAACACACGCCATTCTTTGGGGAGGGACTCAATTTTTCTTTTCTTCTTTTCCTTTTTCAACGGATAGAACATACAAAGAAGGAGACCATCATCTCCATTTTCTTTCCTTTTTGGGGACTCCCCAACTCTCTCAGAATATACACACACGAGAACAGAAGAGAAAAAGCCATAATCATCTCTATTTTCTTTTTTCTTTTTTTAGATCTACCATGCAAGGATTCATGCATACACTGATCCCTCACTGAAAAAGAACATACACAGACGAAGAGAATAACGTGACGAGTTTGAGAGAGAAGAAAATTGATCGTAGAACAAGTTTTTTGGCCACTCTTCACTGAAAACCACTTCACCCATTCTGATTTCACCCTAAAATCCACTATAAACTCGACTGAAACCCATCTTTGTTACCGAAAACTAGAATCGGCTGATTAAATTAGCCTGAAATTAGCCTATTTGGGTTGATTCCGACCTGTTTGGGTTGATTCCAATAAAATTAAGATTCATTCCAGTAAGAATTTATGTGTGGGTCTCATTTGTCTCGTTTCGCAGTTCTTGGTTTGAATATTTGCCAGTTTCTTAGCGGATTCTGTATTTTAATCAAACTCTCGAGTTTTGTGATTGCATCATCTTATACCGAGTTGGTTAGTCGTTTAGGTTTATATTCGAGGTTCAAGTTTGAATTTCTTTAACTCGTTATTATCAACAAAAATCAATTATCTAAAGGTCCAATTCTATCTCTTCTTATTTTATTTCATTGTATGTGTTTGATTTGTGTGAGGCATGATTGAATATTGGGTGATATCAGTTTGTTGCTTAATTTTGTTAAAAAGTGATTGTGGATTGTTGAAATAGTAATCGTGAATTGTGGAAATTTGATGTTAATTGAATTTGGGACGGAATTGAGAAATTGATAAAAAGGGTGAATTTAGTTTAATTTTGGTTTATCGTTGTTTTTTTAAATTCGAAATAAATATCTAGTTTGTGGACTCGATAGGATCATATTTTATGCCAAAAGGTTAATAGGTAAAAGTTTAGGTTTCGGTAGGCAAAATTTAGGAATGATGTTTTATTGAATGCTTGAATGTGTGTGTGTTGAATGTTTTCTAGTTTACTGTATTTGATTCAGATGTATTCATTCGCTGGGGAATGCCCCGAAGGTATATTGTACTTAATCACTGGGGAATGCCATAAAGTTTTTGTACTTAGAGGACATCCGTGATGAAGGCCCGACGCATCGGGTAAACCATTGGAGCGTAGTTAGGATTAGTGTAGGTTAGCATAGGTTTACATTTCCGTATTTTCTATTTTGGGACTGTATAATTGGACTGGACATTATATTTGGGATTTGTTTTGTTTGTGTTTGTTTGTTTAATTGTTGTGTGTTTTATGTGGTTTATAAACTCTTAGTGTCAAATTAGCTGATACACTTTTCAAAGAGACCGTGGTCGAACCACAGGATCGAGGGGTACCTAACACCTTCCCCTCGGTCAACAGAATTCCTTAATCGGAATCTCTGTTTGCAAACCTATTTTAAAGAGTCAAATCATTTTGAGAAAGGAATTCTAAAGGTGATTTGGCACACCCGATTTATGTTAAGTGGTGGCTCTGAGTTTTGAATATAAATAATCCTTTTCGAAATAAATTTTCATCTTTTGTTACTTTGATAATAAAAATCTTTTCAAACTTAAAATCAATAATTTTTTTGGTTGAAAAAGGGGTGTGACAGCTCTGACAACTCTACTGGGGATTTTTCAAAATTTAAGCTTATTTTTGGAGTTGTATTGGCTTAGTTTGACATTATGGGTGTATAGACGTTGTTTGTGTTATTGTGTGTTTGTTTTATCATGTTGAATGCCTACTAGCATGAATTTATATTTTTTCTTCTTATGTGTTACCGCTTTATATTTGGCACATTTGCATAACCCGAGTCAACTTTTTCTACAACAAGTCCCGGAGTACACGTCGTGTACACGAACTCTAGTTGAGTCACCCTTATTTTAGGATGGGGATCCATTGGATGTATGGAGTAGGTGGAAAACAAAGTAGTCACTATCAACCATATGCTCACCCGAACGGCCTTGTTAGTGGATCCCAGCGTAGGTCAGCCTTTAGGTCATGCTTATCTGCATCATATTGAGACCTAGAGGGACCATATTTGAGGGTAATATGGTCATTTGACGGACTGATTTGGGGAGAGCATGTGCTATAATTAAATAAAGGTGTGTAGGCATGAAAAAAAGGAAAAGAAAAGAGAGGTGAATCAAAAAAATGAGTTTTGTAGTTTTTTTAGTGTTTTTTATGGTTTTTGATTTTCACAATTCAAAAATTCAGAAAGATATTTTACCTTTTGCACTCATTTGTCAAAAAAAACATCAAAAAAAATTTCCTTTTGTTTCTTTGGTAAGAATTCATAATTCAAAAATAAAAAAAAAAGATTTTTTTAATAGGGGTTTTTTATAAAGAAAATTCAAAAGGATGGTAGAAGTTTTGTACATTTCATATAATGAAAATGCCAAAAAAAAAATTCTTTCATAGTTTTTGGTGTCATTTTTATGTAAAGTGTCAAACTGGAAACTCAAAAAGATTTTATTGACGTTTTTTGTCGTGTCTCTCAAGCCATGGTTCATCAGTATCTTTAATTATCCAATCTAGACAAACTACGCACCCCTGATTCTCCTCTCTCAGGAGTGAGATACGTAGGCAGCCTATTGTGGGTTTGGGGATCTTATTTGAAAAATTCAAAAAAAATTCTTCACTTTCATTTAGAGTAGCTGTCATATACATCTTTTAAAAGAAAACTACAAAAATATTTTCCTTTAATAAGTTCAAGTTTCATTTTCGTATGAAATTACAAATTGAAAACACAAAAAAAAAGATTTTTCTTTAGTAATAATAGGTTTCATTTTGTATACGAATCTGAAAAAGAATTCAAAAAGATTTTCTTCACTTTTTATATAGAGTAGGTGTCATATACATCTTTTAAAAGAAAAGTATAAAAAGATTTTCCTTTAATAGCTTCAAGTTTCATTTTCGTATGAAATTAAAAACTCAAAAATTCAAAAACAAATTCTTTGGTAATCGTAGATTTTATTTTGTATAGGGGTGTTAAAACTGAAAAATTCAAAAAGATCTTCGTCAATTCATTTGACAAATTGTTACTTTCTTTTCTTCTTAAAATTTCAAAAAAAAAAAAAAAAGAGTTTTATTGGTCCTTTTGTGGACAAACTTCACAAACTATGCACACCTGATTCTCCTCTCTCGGGAGTGAGATACGTAGGTGCCCTTCTTGGGTTTGGTGATCTTTTTCAAAGAAAGAGAAAAACAAAAGATTTTGAGAAAGTGTTGAACTCTAACACATTTGTTATCTCTTGTTTAGTTAGTTTAAGGTGGTTGGTTTGTGGCATTGTAGATGGTCCTCCATATCACACCAAATCCAAGGAAGGGTTAATTATATTCAACAAGGATATAGAGAGTGACCTCATGGATCAAACAAAAAGTCATAAAAATGAGAGTTTAAAGGAAGAGAATTTGAGACTAAGACAACAAATGATGGAAATATATTGAGCTTGGGCTAGTGGATTGCCTCCCCCTCCATTTTTCTCTATTGATCCTACAAACACCTCTAGTTTTCCACCGAAATTGCAAAGTCAGTTTTCTATTGTTGTTGATGTACTGCAACATGACTCAGAATTCATTCCAAGCCTAAAGCATTCCAATACTTCCACCACTCTTTCTTTAACTCCTCAGTATAAGCCTACCACATTCATAGCACCACATACCGTCTATGATTTTGTTGCTCAATCCTCTGTTGAGAGATCCACATTGGATAGCCGCCCAACGTTTGTGCCTACCCATGCTGCTAGTGGATTCATGTTCAATACTATTGGTGATCAGTGTTATACTTCTAAGCCTACTTTTAAGTTAACTGGACCACCAAAATTTCTTAACAAGAAGCCTAGTATGCCAAAAGAGCCAGAGAAAATGGTTGGAAAATAAAGAGTGCAGAAAATGCTACGAAAAGTTTCCTAGGACTTGTGGGTAAAGAAGATGTTACATACAAAGACTGGGGCATATCTTCAAGTGTTAACCTTCCTCCAATCCTTGAGATGTCGAAATTTGAGGAGCAAGATGGACATAAGAAATTCGTGAAACATTTAGGATAATATTGCAATCAATTAAGAGAAACTGGAGGGAAAAAGAATGAGAAAGATGCAACTGCTATTGTAGTTGGAGAATGGGCACATCCAAGAAGACGACATCGCCGTTATCGTCAGTATCAAGCCCAAGTTCATACCCAAGCTTTCTATAATCACTCCCAAAGTATATTATACTCTATTTTCCCATCTCTATATCTAGTATACTACGCACAACCATATGTTCAACTTCCTTCTTACTCATAATGACGGGCACCAATGCCTCAGAGTCACCCTCCAACTCCACAAACATATCAAAGACCTTCTAGGCCCGATGTTCGATCCAAGTTAAATAATGAGAAGAGGCATAATCCTAAGGATAGTTTCACGCTAATTAAAGAATCATATGCTAGTATATTTGGGAAATTACTACAATGGGGCATGATCACTCCTCTCCTTGTGTATACTCCTGACCCACATTCAAGAAATTTTGATCCTCATGTACAATGTTCATATCATTCTGATGTTCAGCGTCACAGTATTGAATATTATCGTGCTTTGAAAAGAGAAATAGAAAAGCTGATTTAAGATAAATTAATTGTGGTGCAGAACATTGACAGTGGTGAAAGCTCTAGTCATGATGATATGCAACTCAGTGGCTAAGATGTCAAGCTTAGCAATTGAGAAGCCACTCATCTCCTTACCAAGAAGGATTATTGGTAGTTTATTTTGTTTCTCTTTCTATTTTCCAATTATTTAAGGTTTGTAGTTTGGAATCTATCTTGTTTTGTTTCTCTGTCATTTTTGTTTAAACTCTTCTATCTTTTCTTTTAATGAGATGTGGTGTCCTTGTTGTTTTGTCTTATTTTAAGTTGTTTGTTTATTTTTGTTACACAGTTTATTTTATGTTGGTTCTAGTGATGTGACAAGTATCACTCAAAACTAATCATTTTTCTGTGGATGTAGGAATCAATACGTAAAATTGGAAATCTTTTTTCAAAAATCCCCAAGAGAGTTGGGAACCACCAAAGTATATAATACTCAAGAACGGTATTTTCGGTTAGCCCCAAAGATGGGTTAATACCCATTTATCAAGGACCTTTTGAATTGTCTATCTCATTTCTTAAGACCATGAAAGACAAATAAATGGGCGTTATTTTCTATATAAATATTGTGTTTAGATTTTTTCTAAAAAATAGTCGCTAGCAAAAGTGACTTTGTGTCTACTAAATATGAACCTTGAGTGCAGGTACAGTCAAAGTATCGGCCTTATAAGGCCATGATCAAAGGATTGCTCCAAAGAAGGAAGAGTAAGAAGTCATCCCCAAATTCACCATGGGTTGATGCAAACGGTATTCGACAAGTCCCTCAATAAGGAATTTTACCCATTGGGTTATATTCGGCAGGTTTATCCTTTAGATACTTATCTAAAAGAGGATGATAAGCTAACTAAGTTATTCGGATTAGTCATTTAAATTATTATAAATCTTGACTGTGGTCGCCAGTGAGAGAGACATTGTGTCTACTGACTGTCTACCTTGAGTACAGGTATATGCTGAAAGCAAAATGCAGACAAACAAACCCAGGTGAAACAGTTTTCAAATCACCGGAAGAACCATTTCATGTCATTGCTGAGAGGGCCATTTCATATCATCACATTTTTTAGATGGCCATTTTATGCATTTGATGAGAGGGCCATTTTATATCATCTCACTGCCGAGAGGGCCATTTTATGTCATTGTCAAGAGGATCATTTCAAATCATTGCCAAGAGGGTCATTTCATGTCATTGCCAAGAGGGCCATTTCATATTATTGTCAAGAGAGCCATTTCATGCCATTGCTGAGAGGGCCATCATATATCATTGTCAAGAGGGTCATTTCATGTCATTGCCAAGAGCGTCATTTTATATCATTGCCAATAGGGCCATTTCATGCCATTCCAAGAGGTTCATTTTATATCATCACTAAGAGGGCCATTTTATGCCATCGCCTAGAGGGTCATTTAATATCTGTTGACACACGAGACACAAACATTGGCATCGAGGATATCATCAATATTTAATATCAGTTGACAGACATAAATGTTGGTGTTAAGGATATCATCAGAATTTAATATTTATTGACACGCGAGACACAAACACTAGCGTCAAGGATATCATCAGCATTTAATATTTATTGACACGCGAGACATAAATATTAGCTTGGAGGATATCATCAGCATTTAATATCTATTGACACACGAGACACAAACGCTGGTATCGAAGATATCTAATCATTTTATGAATCAGCATCTGAATGTATCTAGAGCACCCAATTTGAAGGGATGTCGTTAAGTCGCTATCAAAAGACGGATGATATATGAGATTTCCTAGAATTTGACAATTTGAGGGTCATCTATAAGTCATTATTTGAAATAGGATAGTGTACAAGTTACCTATGAGTTGATAGCTCATAGGCCATCCGTAAGATGCAACAACATCCTAATTGGATAGTGTGTAAAGTTACCCAAAAATTGATAGTCTGAAGGTTATCCATAAGTAGCAACTAAATTCTTATTGGAGAATATACGAGATTATCAAATTGATAAGTCCAAGGGTCATATATAAGTCGCGCTATATCCAAAGATCGATTATGTGCAGGATTACCCAAAAGACTATCAATTTGAGAGATATCTATAAGTCATAGTGTATATGATGCTCTGGAATACATGAGAGCTAGCGATTGGAGGGATATCTGTAAGCTATCTCATATCCAGGGTCGGATAATGTGTGGGATTACCTAAAATCTAGCAATTCAAAGGATATCTATAAGTTGCCTCGTATCCAACATCAAATAATGCACAAGATTATCCAAAGATTGACAATACAAGGAAAATCTATAAGTCGTATAGATACAAAAGATGCGCAAAACTTACTTGAGATCCATATGCAAAGAATCATTGGAAATAATCGGAGAGGTTATCATACAACAAGCATTATAGGTAACTAAAGGGTTGCCGATTCAACATAGGATTACACGGTTGCAGGGACCGTTCTGCATAAAGTGTTGTCAATATCCTAAGGGCCACCCTACTTTGAAGACATATTCAACTGACAAATGAGATAATTATAGAACAACCAAGAGGTTTGTTGTGTCTTTTGTTGCAATTTATTTCCTTTCGAACAGGTACATGAGAGGATGACTTCACTTTTTTGGCAACAACTCACATAGAGATATGGTAAAAGACTATATACCCCTTTCGTGAATTATGTTTAGCACTAACGATTTTTGTTTGAGACATTATTGAGAGAATTTGAGAGGATGAAAATCTCAAATCAAAACCACAGGTGCGGACGACTGCAAAAAGGATGCATCACAATGTGGAATTTTTTCTTAACTGCAAAACGGGACATAGTCTAGAGAGGAACGTCAAACCATCCAACCACACCCCTATTATAAGACATGTGGGTATTCTGGGATATTCTAGTTTCAGTTTCACCTTCGGGATATTTCTAAACTCATACAGAGGGTAATCTTCTTTTTCTTCCAAATTTGGCTGACAACGCACTTAGAGTTTTGAAACTATGTCCAGGTAAGTTCTTGCCTATGGATTTTAAGGATCCCACACTCATGGTTAAGAGGTTACAAGCCTCTTTTCTGCAACTTGATCAACTTATCACTCATCCTAAGCCAAAGATCGTCTGAAATAAAAGACTATCTTTTCTATCAATTGTGTCGAACTACAAGAAGTCTAATTTCCTGAGTCTCAAGGATATGTAGGTTGGGCTATATATAGAAAACTCAACTGCATTCCAACCTCCCCCCAATTACCTTTATTCCCCAACTTTTCAGTTTCATCAAAAACTCCAAAACCGAGATAACTCGTGAATTTTCTTGAAATCATGTTTAAAATCAAGCTTTATAACTACAAGTGGCCTGAATTCTCATGCAACCTGATATATGTAGAAAACCTAATACCTATGTCCAACCATAACTCCAAAACTCGTGCGATAACTAACCTCTTTGGGAAACGAATTTCTAGTCGGATAAAAATTAGGAACGTCAAACTCCCTTTGCCAAGGGTTACTTGCATCCACCCTATCCAAAGGGAGGGGACAGTTGTTGACAGCTAATTTTTGCCCTCCATAACTAAGTTTAATTTCGAGTTTCTTCGATTTTTAAATAAAATTACAATATTTATTTCATCCGAATAAAAGCTTTTCAAAGTATTTACTTGGGTAATTTTGTTACTTTAAGTGACGATCATATATTATCATATTCAATTATATGAAATTATATAATTTTGTTACTTAAATATTTATTTTAGGAAATATCAAATTTTAACCAAGGATTATCTTGAAAATAAATCTAAATGATTAAAATTTTGATTTGAACTTAATTTGTTCTTGACAAAAATTTATTCGAAAAAATATTATTTGATTTTATTAAATCAAGAAACTCGGGGTTAATTTGTTACTTAATTCGTGTTGGATTGCGATTCAATTTAGCCAACTAATTAAATTTGACCTCAATTGAAATTAAAATAGCCCCGATTGTAATGCAATTGACCAATTGATATTCAATTTGGCTAGAATATAAATAAATTTGCCTAAATTGTAATTCAATTTTAGTTCCTCACATAATTCAATTCCAACCCATTGTTCCCTTTTCCACGAAATAGTTATACAATCAGCCTAATAATTATACAATCAACTCATCAGCCCAAATCAACCTTGAAACACAACCAGCCCAATCCAAAACCCCCGACCCGGCCCATTCCCAATTTATTCTCTCCCTTAAACAGCAACAGCTTTAAACGAATAACGAAACGCGACAAAAATAATAGACAATAATGTCCATAATAATTAACAAAACTCCAGCAAACTATCGACCAATTCAATGACAAAACAACAACCCATCTCTGACCCGAAGTCAAACTGCAACCCGGCATCAGATTTTGGCGACCCGATGCCAAATCGCGTTGACCAGACCTGGCGAACCCAAATCTGATCCGAACAGTAACTTCAACAATCAACACCATTGTATTCCAAAAACAATCGCAACAGCTCAACAAGATTTCATAAATTTGAATTTTTAAATCCGTACCAAATTGTACTATTACAGCTCATCCCCCATATCTCTTAAATCCCAAATCCGAATTTCCTATTTGGAATGCCCGAATTAAACTTGAATGTTTTTTCTCCTACATCGATGGAAATGTCAGAAGGAACCCAAAAATTTTTCCTATAAAAACCTCATTCTTGAGCAAAATGAGCAAGTCTTGGAGGTGGAAAAAACTTTCAAGCAAAAATAGTATCATTTTTTTAGTAGAAAATTTTTGTTTCATGAAATTTATCGGCTAAATAAAGATTACGAGTTGACGATGATATTTTTCGGTGGTGGTTGATTCCGACGAAGCTTGTGATTCTGTTTTGCTGCTCCAAAAAAGGTAAAATTTTTCCATTTAGTTTCGATTTTATTTCTTCTTCATCTCATTTTTTTATAGTCATTGTAGTATTTAATAGTCTTGAATGTTGGGATTTTTTGTTGTAGACGCCTTCGATGGCCATAGAATTCATTTGTGATGGTTGTTGTTACGTTTTTTTCATACGACAGTGTTTGCTCCATTGTTAATGTCGTATAGTTTTGATTTTGACGTTTTGAACTCCCTATCTCGTATTAATATCACTGTTTAGATGTTAATTCCCTTTTAGCACATATTGCGAACATTCTGTGTTTTATTATTTGATTCAACATCTTTCGTCGCGAGGCTTAGACTATTATTTCTGTATTAACCTTGTTTAAATGTGCACTGATCTTGTTTAAATGTCCAATGTATAGTGTTCTTTTTATTTACTATTCTTCAATTCAGCTGTGAGCTCAATGCGTCGGTCTCATAATTTGCGTTTGGTGTTTGTTTTTTGAAATCACGATAACATCAATTTTTGCTAGTTTGGCATGGTGGTCTGACTTGCTAGTTATATAGCTGAATATCAGTTGTTTTAGTTCTCATTTATGGCCTTAGTTTGATGTTGTTGGAATGTTTTGCTTTTTCCTTGCTTAGTCTTGTGTTTGTTTGGATTTTTATGATCGAGTAGAAATATTCCTAAAGTTCTTTTGGTAAATAATGTCAAGAAAGGGAAAGGGATATGTTATATTGGTCACAAATCATCCCGTGAACTCTCATGGATACTTGTTGACTCAAAGTTCTTAGAACTTGCAAAGAGAGGGGTAGGATGAGTTTTATGCATCTTCTCTTCAATCTTGGTCGTGTTCATGTATAGAATTGCCTAAATGAAATTTATTCAACATTTATCATGTTGTTTCGAAGTTGCTTTCAATCCTCCTCTTAAAAGAATCAACCTTTATCCTTATTTTTCTTTGACAGTAGTTTATTCTCATCTCGAAAAGATTTGAGAAGTGTTTGGAAATTCATGGGTAGGAAGTCTTTTACTATTGTAATTTTTAGTCACCGCAATAGGAGATTAGAACACTTTGTCTAGAGGTTAAGGATCATTGTGATGCCTTCAAATGGTTCTTCCTCTCTTTACTTCTAAAGTATAATATGGTGTAAGATTTATCCTCGTCTTTTCTTATAAGTGAATATGTTTCACTAATCACTCTACTAGATTTTTATTGATACTTGAGTATCAAAAGTAGCTTCCAAAGGTCTGAACTTTCTGAAATTTATGTTCCTGTGTTTATTTTTCTTTTGTTCTTTCTTTTCATAAACTTTATTTTTTGCTTAATTGACCTCCTCTTTAGCTAGAATTTGCTCGTGAGGTAATAATGTTTACTTTGGCTGATTGAAGTTAAATTTTGTAACTTTTCTTTTGAACATTCTGCATATTTTAGAATGTAGTATTTGATTGATCAAAATTTGAAATTTTGTCTAAACTTTTCATTATCGCCCCTTATGGTATCCTTGTTTGATTCTTATATATGTGTGTGGTTCATGTTTCTTTGCCGATTAGATTATTTACTTTTGCAAACATATATGAATTCCTTTATTTTTTTCTTTGCATGAACCCGCTTGGGAGTCCAAATGGACTCTTTTCTCTTGCATTACGCAATGGGTCACTAAAGCCCATCCTTTTAGAAGACTTTCAAAGATGGATCAATAGGATAAAACATGGAGCACAAAACGCGAGAAGATAGAAGAAAAAAAGTGGGTTAAAACCCATTGATGATGATGTTAAGAGACTTAATAACTCTCTATTTTTGTTCATGTGTTTTTATATGTTCGTTTATTCATTTATTTGGGGTCTCGAATCCAAAGTTATAAATTAATACAGGTGAGTTTGATTATGGGTCAAAAGGTCCAAAAAAGTAGTTTAGGACAGGTTATCGGTCAAAAGTCCAATATTTAGATCAGGGCAGGTATAGGTGGGCCAAAAGCGCAATTAGATTAGGACAGGGATAATACATTTGGGTTTACGAGCCTAAGTCTTCTATTTCTCCCCTTTTCCCTTTACGTTCTTATTTGCTATCTTATTTGTATTAGAATTAGTTAAATTTCCTACTAAGTCTTCAAAATATATACAAGTCCCTTTTAAAAAATCATTTTCTTTTCAAAAAATCAACTTCTCTTTTTCAAAGTTAGTCAAATATAATTTTCAAATAGTCCGAAAAATCGCAAGTTAGCGGACATTTTAGGTGCTTTAAAAATTTCCTAAAATTTTAATAAGAACCTCTTACCCAGGATTTTCTTAAAGGCCTAAGTGTTTTTCTATTTTGAGACTTGGAATTTTATTTTAAAAGTTTTCTTAATTTTTTCAAATAAATTACGTGGCGACTCTATAATTTTTTAGATTGTTTTAGAATTTTTTTAAAAGTTTTGTAATAGGTAAAAAAAGTCAAAATCAATGTTTTCAAACCCTTTGAGTTAAAAAGGGATAAAACACATAATACTGCCGCTAGTAAGTCAATTGAAGCCGATGAAATAATTATGATTATGATTGAATAGAATATGCCAAATAGCAAAAGCCGTTTATAATGTCGAACAAGTGATGATGGTGTTTGGCACGATGAAATATCTAAGCAAATTAAGCAAAGCCATATGAATACATTAGGATACTATTGTGGAGTTGGAATATTACAACTATTAAGTACCAACTATTGTCAAAGAAATATAGGGTATCTAACATATTAACGATATGCAATTCATGGCTGCATAGAGCATAGGGTGTAAAGAATGAAGAGAATGGAGATTGAAGGAGTTTTTGAGTGAATCTAAGGGTTGAAAGAGCGTTAATTTTGGGAAAGGAGAGGCAAAAGTCATTGTTTTTTATTCAAGAGGAAATTTTTCAATTTCGTATTCAAACTTGATAACCTCTTGACTGTGCTCCATGATTCGAATCCGGCTCATCTCCATTTTCCCCAAGTCTCCATCTTGATGAATGACACATGGCCTAATTAAATTAAATGGCTAAAATTTAATTTATTCTAAACTAAAATTCTAACTATGGTTATAACATATCAATTAAAAATAAGTTGTTTTATCTCTATCATTTTCTCAATATTCCCTTTCTATTATTTCTCTCAACTTTTCCTTATTCCCTCCAAATTTATCAATTATAAATTTGGTAAACACCTAAGATTATGAATGCAGATAAACTGTTTCATATTTTTACCATGAAAATTAATTTTTTCAAAGAACAAGATTATCTTTATTTTTGTTGGATTGAGGCAGAATATCCGCCAAGTTCTTTTTCATCCACTTTTGATTCTTCAATAATGAAATTCTTCTTGTTTGTAAATTTGTGTTGTAGGAATAACTAGTAGAAAAAATGTCTACAATATGTTTGTGAAAATTTTCAAATGAACTTTTTTGGCTAGAACATTTGGATTTTGACATCAGTTAACTTATAAAGCTTTTCATTTTAACTTCTAGACTGAAATAGGATAGCATAATGATTCAATTTATCAAATATATTGAGACAGATGTTTTACTTTTTAAAATTTTTCATAGTAGATTCAATGGAGACTGCCTCGCTCAATGATCATAATGATACTTCTCATTCATTTGAGCTAATAAAACATGAAATAAAATTTGATTTGGATGAGGATGGATTCAATTATTACAATGAATATGTTGCTAATATTGATTTTAGCGTAAGAAAGGAATATGTCAACAAAAGTAAAGCTCATAGATACATAACTTTAAGAAGATTTACATGTTATAAAGAAGGTTACAGGGAAAAGGACAAGTGAGATGGGTTGGTTAAGAACCCTAAAAAGAAACTAGGACAGGTTGTCTAGCTCATATGGTTGTAAGCCGTCAACCAAATGGAAAGTTTTTAGTCATTTCATTTGAAGAGAAGAACAACCATCTACTTGTTCATCTATCTCTAGCTCATATGTTACCATCACAAAGAACTGTTAAACTTTCTCAAGCAAATAAAATTGATTTATTAGATGATTCAGGAATATGTCCTAAGTCTTCTTTTAATTATGTCGCTCGTCAAGTGGGGAAAAAATCTGTTTTGAATTATACACAGAGAGATCACAAGAATTATCTTCGAGATAAAAGAAAAGAAAGTCTATGATATGGAGTGGCTCGTAGCTTGGTAAATTATTTTGAAGAAAGAGTAATAAAAGATCCATTTTTTTATTTTCTTTGCAATTAGATGATGATGATTTGATAACAAATGTGTTCTGGGCCGATGCTAAAATGATAAGGGATTTTCAAAATTATAGAGAAGGTATCATTTGACACAACATATAGAACAAATAAGGAGTATCATCCATTGGTGTTGTTTTTTGAATTAAATAACCATAGGTAGATGATTGTATTTGGTGCATCCCTTTTATATGAAGAAACAACCGGAGCATTTGAATAACTTTTTAACGTATTTTTTAGAGCTATGTTTGCAGATAAGCCACAAACATTTATCACAGATCAAGTTCCTACAATCAATTTAGCAGTCTCCTTAGTGATGCCCCAAATATATCACCATCTTTGTATACGGCACTTGGGACAGAACGTATGTAAGCACCTTGGCTATATCTTTAGAGGTCATTAATCATTTCAAAGTAATTTTAGCAAGTTGCTTTTTAATTACGAGTATGAAGCTGATTTTCTAAATGCATGGGAAGAAATGTTTGAAAAGTACGATCTTAAAGATAATAGTTGGCCGAAAATCACCTTTGCTATAAGGAAAAAATGGTCCATGACATACAATAGAGATATATTTTCAGCCGGTATGCGAAGTACATAATTGAGTGAAAGTTTCAACAGATCACTTAGATATTACTTGAAATCTGATTTAGATATTGTATAATTTTTTAAGTATTTTGAAAGAGTTGTTGATGATAAGCATGCTAATGAAAGCAAGTCAAATTTTGACATGACTCAACGAATGTCTGTGTTAAGGGTTAAACTTCCTTTATGAATTCATGCGAGAAATAGATATACTACGACTATATTTGATTTGTTTGAGAAGAAAAGGAAAAACTCATTACTTGTTTCAGTAAACGGCTTATGTAGTGAAGGAGATTGCTATAAATACAATATTAGAACTCATGAAAGTGGTAGGGAGCATGCAGTAGTTGTGAATCAATCAACAAAAATAGCATCTTGCAGTTGTAAATTATTTAAATTTTTAGGTATATTATGTGGTCATGCTCTAAAGATTCTGAACACTTTAAATGTGAAGGATAAAATTTTCGACTACTATATAGTGAAAAGGTGGACAAAAGATGCTACTAACTTGATGAAAATGGAGATTTAAGATTTCATAGAAGAAAGTGATCCAAAAGCTGAGGTTAGTACAAGGTAAAAATATTTGTACAAAATCTTTATTCAAATTGCGAGTGAAGCTTCAAAATTCAGAGAAGGATATGAATTAGCTGGGAAGTATGCCAATGAGATAATTGAGAAGTTCAAGAAAATAAAAAAAAGAAACCAGTCTTATAAAAAATCATCAGTTCCAAGTGAACTTATACACGATAATATAGTATTTGTTGATAGTGAAAACATTACAAAGGTGACAGGGTTAAAAAAGATGCAACCAACTCATCGCTCGAATAGTCATCCAAAGAGCTTGTTAAAAAGGGCTAGAAAGAAGAATAAAATCTAATTATCTCCATCAAAAACGGTCCAACATGATGCAAGTCACATTGCAGGTCTTCAAGAATCATGTTCACCACTTTCATATTTTACAACACCTACGATATGTCATATTAATTATATTGAAAGCATTACTGTATTTTTTTGAAATGTGCTATCTTCACTTTCTTATTTGTCTGAGGCTTAGTCCAATGTCTGGTGCTTCTGGAAAGGTTAGAAATTTTGCACAAGCATTTTTACGTGGTGATTTGACTGTTTGAGCAATAGTCACATTTGTAGGACAAGATTTTATTCTTCTGAAGAGTTTCGATGCACTATTTGAAATGAACTCTGCTTAGATCTTTCATTCTCTTTCGATGTTATTTTTTTTGATGTTATATTCTCTTTTTAGACATGCGTTATCCATGACATTATGCTAAAAGAACTGTTATGTACATAAATTAGCTGATTGAATATCTACATAGCTTCTTTTGTGGTAGCCCTTGCTCCAGATGACACTAGCTGAGTACAAATAAGCATAGCTAGAATGATTGGTGTTGTCACTTGACAAATAGAAGTTCATGATTTTAGGTTTACAAAAATGACTAGAACAAGAATTAACAAATTAAAAATTATAATGACAACTTTTGTTATAAGATGAAATATTTTTCAGTATAATCTCCATGACATTAGATATCTTCTGCAGCAAATTGTACCATAATTAATGGGAATATTAAAGTATATTTCAACTGATTTGTATTGTAATATAACCCAAAATAAATGCATGTTAAGGTGTTCAAAGGGCTTGATTTCAACTTGTCTGTGAGAGGATACAATCAGGATTCATATGGTATATTGGTATCATTGTTTTATGTGTCGTCAGATTAGGCATTACAGCATTATTAGATGAAAAATGAAAATACCCAACTAATAGGGATAGAGTGAAAAAGAGAAAATTATTTTATAAAAATAATATTTTGCCAAAGCTAGCTTTTGTTCTTTAGTTCTTGCAATTGCTAAGCACTTTCTCCTGATGAATCAAATAGCATTAGTAAGTTTTTGTTGTGTTGTATTAGCTTTTGAGCCAAGTCCAATGCAACATTTCTGTGTGGCGGATCCTTCTAGTTCAGGTATTGCAAATCAGTAAATGGTGATAAGAATCTCAATTTCCTCTTATATACTTTCTCCATTTCAATTAATGTGACGTAGAGTTTAAAAAAGAAACTAAACATTAAAACATAGGTATCAAGTTGAGAAGAGAATAAACAATGACCATATGTAACACTAAATAACCTCCAGATAAGATTTAGTTTGTCTCTATAAGTTGCTGGAGATCAAACTATCCAATGAACCACATTTAGTTTTTCTGTTACCTTTTATTTTTTGTGTGGTATTATGTCTAAGCTTATTTTTCTCTTTTCATCATAGGTATTGAGAGAAGGAAATTTTTTGCCATGGCAATCTTCGAAATTCTCTCAACTATCATCTCATGAAAGTCTATCTCAACTCCTAAGGGTTAGTATAAATTTTATAAGTCATACTTCACATATAAATTATTTTTGTTGTACTATTGATTGACTTGATACAATTTTATTTATTACGTGCAGGATATTTCATCTCACAATTTAAACAAGTACTCTCAAGGTGGATCGTCAATATCGTGAATAGCGACAAGTACTCTTGGTCTAGTAATTCTCTTAAATGGACAGTAAAATGTTGTTCTTTTTAAATGTAATTGCTTTGCATTTTCAGTTAGAATGACTAGTAGGGGTGGACATTCCGTTTGATTTTGTCAAAGTTCTATTCGATTGTGAAATAACAAATCAAACTAATTCGATTTGATTTTTTTTTAACTTTGCTTCAATTTGATTTTATGTTTCGAAATTGATTTTTTCGGGCAAGTGAGAAACAAGACAAATAAAATATGAAGGTTGTAAACTTAGCATATTATATATATGATTCTTAAATTAATAAAATTTTGGTTATTCGTTGCACCAAATAATCATGACCCTTAAATTGAAGAACGATTATCCAGCTCCTTTTCATTTTCTCGAACGATTAATAAAGTTGAAATCGAATTGCAGAATCATGAGCAAAAGAATTGGAGGACAGAAAAATATTTTCTCAAAGTCATTTCATGTCTCCCTTTTTATTGCCGTGTTCTGAAAATAATATATGTTTTGAGATGACATTAAAAATAGAGTTGTTATATTAACTACTAAAGTTGTTATATTAGCTACTAAATATTCTTTTGTGTATCTTAGGTGTTTGTCAAATTTATAATTGATAAATTTGGAGGGAATAAGAGAAAGTTGAGAGAAATAATAGGAAGGGAATATTGAGAAAATGATAGAGATAAAGCAACTTATTTTTAATTGATATATTATATTAATCATAGTTAGAGGTTTAGTTTCGAATAGATTAAATCTTAACCATTTAATTTAATTAGGCCATCTATCATTCATCAAGATGGGGACTTGAGAAAATGGAGAGGAAGAAAATGAAGAGGAGTTGGATTCCCTTGATTGTATGCACTTTCCAAGGAAAAAAAAAATGTATAAATGAAAAAATAGAGATAATTATTATAGAGAGAAAATTTATAAAAATAGAATATTTTTAATTAGCTTTGAGATTTGGAATATTGTGTAATAATATAAAGTAAAGTTATGATTTTAAGTAATTTTTCTCATTTCAATTGGGGGAGTTGGATTGTGGATTGATTTATTAAATTAATTATATTGGGATCCCTGGGACGAGGAGGGGGACTCCTTGTCATTAATAAATTATTTTTTTTAGGTTTAATATGGAAGCTGTTAAATGAAGTGTAATATAAAGCTCAGAAATGCATGTTGGGGGCATTAGGATTTAGGAAGCTAATAAATGAATAAAGGATAGTTTTGAACTATTTTCAATCGATAAAGGGCAATTTAGATCCTTTTTCATTTTTTCTAAAGGAAACTAATAAAAAGGTAAAAATAGAACACATTTGAATTAGTGAACGGTGAAATGAGCTAGGGTTGCGAAGCCAACCCTTTATTTAATAAGTAGGAATATGCTAAGGTTTCTTCAGTTCACTCAAAAGTGATTCTGAAATTATTGAGCATCAATTTTCCCCTACCCCCGCACTTAAGGATTGGGTCAAGGCCTAAAAAACTGTACACCTACATCTATATTTATATCTATAATCTACAATTTATATATTAAAAATATGAAGACTTTTCAAAAGTAATTTAAATTCTTTGTCCTTCATTAAAGACTCTGTAATAGAAACAAACATCTTTTCATTTTTTTATTATTAATTAAATTTAAAATATTTATAACTAAAGAGTCCTAAAATTTCAGTTATCAAAATTTTTTCTTCTTTGAACAAATAATAAAGTACATCAATTTTTTCCAATAACAACTATCATATTAAATTGGAATTTGGACTCTAAATAATAATACTCCTATGTATGTTCTATTTAATCTTTTTGAGGAACAATTAATATTTTAAAGGAATAATTCAATCAGATCTTACATGCAAATATAGAGATTTGTTCTACTTCATTGTTATTGCTACTGTTCTCTGTTCATGGCAAGAAAATTTGCATGTATTTTACTCGTATTTATTGTTATTTTATATATAGAATCTGTTGCTCTTATATACAATATTTTAATATTACTCTGATAATGTTATAAATATAAATTAAAAATTATATTTTAATTTTAAAGCAAAATATTCAATTCTAATATTTGTGGTCTAATGCTTATATTAAGTTGTATGTGCTCATCAATTATTGCTACATGCAGAAAGTATCAGATTGACGTAATTTAAATTTTTTAATTACATGATTTTTCTTGTATGTCATAATTTAGAAAAATAGTTATTGTTATATATAGATTTGTATGTACATGTAGTGAGCTACTTCTTTACTATTTAGGTTGTAATTTATTTATTTTTTTAATCTAAATTTTTGGTGCATATGACTAAAAATTATTTAGTCTGTTACAGACTATATCTAGTGCTTTCTTTCTTGTTGTAGGTTGGATCGAGTGAAAATTCTTCTTATGTGTTTATTTAATGTCTTCTTTGTCACTCCATTATTGTATTATTTTATAGTAATCAAAAGTAAAATAAAACAAACAATATGAAATAAATGATACATGTCATACTACCAATCAACTTAACTTTTATTATAATTTTATTAAATATCAAATAATATTTGATTAATAAATAATTTAATGTTGTAGGATACATATTTCTTAATTGATTATTGTTTTAATATTTAAAATTTTAAAATTAACTAAAATAAATAATTATAAAGTTTAATTTTAAATAATCACAGGCCCATGTACAAGGCAGATGAATTTTAAAAAACTCAAAAATAAATTAAATAAAAGGAAAAATATTGAAAAATAGAACGTTGCTATCAACTAACAGCAAAATAGAAATTAAATTTTACTTTTTAGTCCTTCATTGCGTCTCTTTTGGACGTGATTTGGACTAGTGAACAAATATAATCATTTATATTTGTTCTTTGAATTTAATTTTTTAATGTAAGTTGGTGCAATAATGAAAAGCAGATTACCAAAAAAAAAATAAACTAATGATGTAGCAGAGATATGTCTGATCGCAAAAATTTCCACGTACAAATTAAATAAACAGCAACAACAATATTTCTACATAATCGAATCTAGGGAAGATAAGTGTACGCAGTTTATGTCACTACATCAACGGTAAGATAAAGAGACTGTTTCTAAATGACCCTTGACACATGATAAAATACAATCCATAAAATAAATAGAAGCAAAAGCAGTACAAAAGACAATAAAGAGTAATACAACAAAAACTACAGAACAATACCATCAAAAAATAATGCAAAAAAGAGACCTCCCCAAAACAACATAAATCAACAAAAATTCAACTACAAGTGTAGCACTATGACTAATAATATATAGCGACAACACTCATACCTACTAGCATGAACACCTTCCGACCTCCTAACATTCTATCATAATTCGCATGCGCCACATCTTTCTATTTAAGGTCATGTCCTCGATAAGCTGCAACTGCACCATATTGTGTCTAAGCACCTCTCTTTAATATTTCTTTGATTTACTTCTACCTATTCACAGACAACTTCTCACGCCTCCGTATTGGGGCATCTGTGCATCTCCTTATAACATAATCAAACCATCTCAATCTCGTTTCACACATCTTCTCCTCCACCGCAAAGTCATTCCCACTTTACCTTGGATATGCTCATTTCTAATTTGATCTAACCTAGTCAACTCACACATTCGTCGCAGGGGCAGATCTACAGTATCGGGTGAGGATTCCCAAAAATATCCATCCACTATCGTAGATTCCGTAAATATATTAACAAATAGAAGAAGTCAATAAAATTTTACAGATGAGAACTCATACATAAATTGAAGGTTGGCTTGATGGTGTGGAAGGGACCTTGAATTGCTTATGTTGCCCTGTGAACATGGGATTGATCCTTGATAAGAGTTGTTTTTTAATTATTATTATTATTACATATAGTAGCTTATTTTATCAGGAACCCACTAGTTTGAAATTCTAGATCTGTCTCTGATCCATCGCAACATCCTCATCTTTTCACCTGCATCCTATTGGATATGAGAATTCTTGATCGGCCACATTCCACTCCGTAATCATTATTGCTCTAAGCCTCTAACCACCACTTTGTAGAACTTGTATATTTGAAACTACCTTTCTTTTGATCGAATTGAGTATCTAGCCTCACCCTCTCTTTTGAGTAGATTGAGTATCTACGCTCACCTCCGCGTCATTCTCTGTGTCACTTTACTAAACGGATACTCCAAATATTCAGTTTTGATCCTATTAAACTTAAACTCCTTAAATTTCAGGGTATGTTTGTGTACTTTCAACTTATCACCAACTCTTCTACGCATCTCATCAATCAAAACTATAACATCTTTAAAAAAAATATATGTCATAGCACCTCAGCTTAAATTTTCTATGTCATTATATTTATCACCAATGCAAATAAAAAGGGCTATTTGAAAATGTTATTTCAAAAGAAAAAAGATAAAACAATTTTCCATCCTTTAATGGGCAATCACTTAGCTAGGTTCATCAATTAAAAATTTCACTCCCTTGCTTGAGGTTCATCAATTAAAAATTTCACTCCCTTGCTTGAGGTTCATCAATTTAAAACTTCACTCCCTTGTTTGATTCACATTAATAAAAAATTAGTGGCACAAATTAAAGGAACTGAAAATCATTTTAAATTAAGCTGGAATTGTCAGCATTACCTATCCCCATTTTCTCAACTCATTTTGTTCTGCTGCTGTTGTACTGTATTCGTAGAACGTAGTATCCTTCCACTCGTTTTATTTTATCGTATTTTCTTCATTCGCTTTTATTTGTAATATTTTAATTTGAAACATTCATTAAGAAAAATAATTAATAACATGATTATATTTTCATAGTGTTCATATTAAATTATGTTTACATTATGTCTTGAAATTAATTTGGAGAAAAAACAATTAATGTTGATGATAAAATTTAAAAAAAAATTATTTTCTCTTGATATGTCAAAATTAACAAATAAAATTAGAAATTCAATTAGAAAATTAGTGACAAGTAAAAAGAATGGAGAGAATTGTTAACTGTCGAGATGGAAGTGAAGCTCAGTGAAGAACAATGAAAGCTTCTAGTTTTAGAGAGAGAAATAAGAGAGAAGGTGGAGAAATTTTCATTATCTGGAAATTTTACAATGGACCGTCCTACTCCAAAATATCTCATCATGAGATAATATATACACAGACGTATGGGCCGGGTCACAGACAAAATAAACCCACAATGTCCACAATTTTAATTATCGGGCAAGGCCCATTTACAACTAATAAGAAAAACTGACCTATCATGAAAATAAAGAAAAATCACGTTAACTATCCAATCTCCAACACACACACACACCCCGCAAGTTGGAGGGGGATATCACACCCAACTTGTGAAGGTGATCATGATTTTGAACACCAGTCAGACACTTGGTAAACATATCCGCAAGTTGAGATGAGCTAGTAGTATGGGACAAGGTGATCAATCCTTCAGCCAACTTGGTGCGCACAAAATGACAATCGAGCTCAATATGTTTGGTTTGCTTATGGAAAACAGGATTCCTTGCGATGTGCATAGCTGCCTGGTTGTCACAAAATAAAGGAACAGGTGTAAGGTCAGCAATGCCAAAATCAAATAGAAGTCGAGTTACCCAAGTAATTTCCGCAACAGCTTTACTCACAGCTCGGTACTCGGCCTCGGCAGAAGAAAGAGAAACAGTAGCCTGTTTCTTGAATTTTCAATGAATTAAACTGTCGCCAATAACACACAATAACCAGTAACAGATCTGCGACTATCAGCACATGCACCCCAATCACTATCACAGTATACAGTAAGTGACAGGTCAGGTGCAGAAGACAAAAAATCCCAAGATCAAGTGTGCCTTTCAAATATCGAAGTAAATGTAATGCAACAGACATATGAGGCACGCAAGGTTGTTGCATAAATTGACTTAAGTGTTGAACAACAAAGCAAATATCAGGACGAGTATGAGTGAGAAAGTTGAACTTCCCAACTAAACACCTGTAAACCTCAGTATTAGGAAGAGGATCACCAACGCCTTCAACTTAGTATTCAGTTCAAGAGGACAGATCACAGGAGAACAATCCAAACTATTATTGAAGTCAGCAGATCATGAATAAATTTTCTTTGATGAAGTAAAACACCCGAATCAGTGTAAAGAACCTCAATGCCCAAGAAGTAATTTAGAGTTCCCAGATCTTTAATTTGAAAAGATGAATGCAAGAACGACTTAAGAGAATCAATCTCAAGTAAATCACAACCAGTGAGTATAATGTCATCAACATAAATGGCAATCAAAATCAGAGAATCCCCAAAACCCTTCTTGAACAGGGAATAATCATTGAGGGAATTGCTGTACCCCCTAGAATATAGAGCATGAGATAGTTTGGCATACCATTGCCTCGAGGCCTGTCGCAAGCCATAAAGAGATTTCTGTAATTTGTACACCAAAGGTGCATTAGTACCGGAATCAACAGTCAACCCAGGAGGTAGCTTCATATAGACCTCTCCATCAAGGTCTCTATGCAAAAAGGCATTGTTAACATCTAATTGAAACATGGGCCACTTTTTTTTAACAGCAACAGCCACCAAAGTCTTAACAGTGGACATCTTCACAACAGGTGAAAATGTCTCATGAAAATCAATACCTTCAACCTGTGTATCCCCCCTAACCACCACCCGAGCTTTATATCTTTCCACACTACCATCAGTTTTATATTTAATTTTATACACTCACTTGCATCCAATGGGCTTTTTTCCATAAGGAAGAGGGACAATGTCCCAAGTTCTATTAGTGGCTAAGGCCTCAAATTCTAATCTCATTGCATCCTACCAAGCAGGAATGGCAGCAGCTTGAGAAAAATTGTGAGGTTCAACCTCAAGTTGCTCTCCAACAGTAGAAACAGGTATAGAAGAGGCTTGACCAGCAGTATGACCAATATAGGAAGGAAGAGAGTAATCCTGAAAATATGTTGGAATGGAGTGTGACCTAGTAGAATGCCTTAAAGGAGGAGGAGGAGGAGGAGGAGGAGCTAGAATTGAAATAGAGACAGAATGAAGAGAAGGGATAGGAGATGAATCTGGAACAGGAGAATTCATAAATACTACAGAAGTAGGAGAAGTATGAGTAGGGAAAGTAGAAGAAGTATGAGCAGTATCATTAAAGGAGAAAGGTGAAGGAGAAGGACCAGCAGTGGAAGGAGGTAAAGAAACAGCAAAGGGAAAGATGTGCTCATAAAACATAGCATCCTTAGAGAAAAAGCAAGACTTGGAGGTGAGATTGTAAAGTTTGTAACCCTTTTTTCCAAAGGTATATCCCAAGAAAACACAAGGTGTAGCCCTAGGAGCAAACTTGTCTTTATGAGAAGATGTGACAGTTGAATAACATAAGCAACCAAAAGCTTTAAGATGGGAGTAAGTTGGAGGTTTAGAATAGAGTACTTCATAAGGACTTTTATTGTGCAATAAAGGAGAAGTAAATCGGTTTATGAGATATGTGGCAGCTAGGACACAATCTTCCTAAAATCTTATGGGAATAGAGGACTGAAATAATAGAGCCCTAGCAGTTTCAAGTAAGTATCGGTGTTTTCTTTCCACAACTCCATTTTGTTGAGGAGTGTGGGGACAAGAAGTTTGATGGATAATTTCTTTGGATAAGAAGAATGCAGAACCAGAAGTGCTTGAGCCTAATTCAAAAACATTATCACTCCTAATGCAAAGTACTTTGGCGTTGAACTGATTTTCTACCATACTAATGAATGCTTTGAGTAGGTTAAAAGCATTACTTTTAGCCCCCATCAGATGAGTCCAAGTGGCCCGAGAGAATGGTATGGTCTCTAAGTGTCAATGTGAAGCAATTGGAAAGGGATAGTGGACTTGATAGAGCTATCAGGAAATGGAAGTCTGGTTTGTCTAGCTAAAGGAGAAACATGATAAGGTAAAGATCGAATGTGGGATAAAATAGGGTGAAGGACTGGAATGTGTTTCATTTTAGAAAAAAAAATATGACCAAGTTTGTAATGCCATACAATATCAGTTTTATTAATAGAACTTTGCATACCAGATACAGAAGTGAGTACATGAGTAGGAATTTTATCAAAACAACTACAAGAACCAAACTTATAGGAAACACAAGAATTAAAATTTGGCAATGCAGAAGAAGTAAAATGAGATTTTCCAAGTAGAGCTAGAGGGCAGCAGTAATCTGTATAGTCCATTGGCTACTTTACCAAGAACCAGAGGCATCTTCTGAAAAGAGACCTGTAAAGCACACAGAGTTTTAGTAAAGTAAACAACTCCATTCAGCTGTTCTACCAATTTATGGACAGAGATCAAGTTGTACTGGAAAGTAGGAACATAAAGCACGTTGTGTAATATGATGTAAGGAAACAGTTTCAAGGAACCTTTATTGGTGACCTTGACCTTGTATCCATTTGGAAGGGAAACAAGGATAGGAACGAGGAAAGTTTGAATGTCATATAATAATTCCTTATAAGAAACCATGTGGTCAGAATCCCCAGAATCTATAATCCAGAGAAAACTGTTTACTTGGGAAAGTATACAAGAGCTAAACACAACACTATTTTCTACAAGCTTACTAGCAAAAGCAGTGGACGCCATTAGAGATGATGGAGTTG
Organism: Capsicum annuum; assembly: GCF_002878395.1. Lineage (NCBI taxonomy): Eukaryota > Viridiplantae > Streptophyta > Magnoliopsida > Solanales > Solanaceae > Capsicum > Capsicum annuum. Next base: position 182,155,056 of record NC_061116.1, read on the forward strand.
AGGCAGAAACAGGTCCAGGTGGAGGAATTTGAGTCTGTTGTAACAAAGACAACAACTGAAAATGTTGCTCAGTAGATAAACCAGGAAATCTAGAAGCAGTAGAGTCAGATCCAAGCTCTAGAGAAGTAGAGCTTGTAGCTTCAGTATGTGCAGCTGTTTTTTTAGGTCCCGTGAACTTAGTGAACCTAACACCAGGTGGAAAACCATGCGATTTGTAGCATTTTTCAATGTTGTGCCCTGGCTTTTTGCAGTATTTGCAAATCAGGTTAGTCTTGGAAGTAGGAGAATCAAAGCTGACCGTAAAGGAAAGGGAAAGTTTCTTACAACCCCAGCATTAAAGGAGGTGAAGCCAGAAGAGAAAGACAAGGATGAGGTAGTGGAAACTTGTTTTGCTTCTCATCATTCAGAAGAAGCCCATATGCAACACAAATAGAGGGTAGGGTCTTCATAAGAAGAATATGACTCCTAACTTGGGCATAAGTTTCATTGAGCCCTAGCAAAAACTGATAGAGTTTTTGCTCATCTTCATTCTCATGATAAAGAGCCTTAGCTCCACAAGTACATGACTTAGCTCGTTTAGTTGAAATGGAAGCTATTTCATCCCAAAGTTATTTAATACGATTGAAATAGAAGGAAATATCCAAGGAACTTTAAGAGATATACGCGAGTTCCTTTCTTAACTTGAAAACCCTAGCACCATTAACCTTACCATACCTATCCTCAAGTTCACGCCAAACCTCACTAGCAAGTTCAGAATACTCAACACTCCTACTAATTTCTTTACTCAAAGAGTGAAGGACCCAGGAGAGGACAAGGTCATTACACCATTGCCATTGCCTAGCTAATGGAGATTCAATGGGAGGACGGACAGAGCTGCCATCCACGAATTCTATCTTATTACGCACAGAAAGAGTGACTAAAATAGTACGTCTCCAGCTAGCATAGCCAGTTCCATCAAAGGGAATAGCCACAAGGGAACCTCCCAATACATCAGAAGGGTGAATGTAAAGGGGATGACAAGGATGAGGTCATCCTTGTGAAATTCAGTCCTTGAGAAGGCAGCAGACGTACTTGGTGGAGATGTTCGGGATTGCATCCATTATAGCACAGAATAGGCAACACGGTATGAAATAGACACAATAGTCAACACAACACTAATAATGCACACAAATACAAAATCAACGTGAATAACACCAGATAACAGGACTGTTTACCACAGGTTTGCAAGCCGATGTCTGCTATGCAATATAGTAAGGTAACCGGAGGAAATACCAGACACTTTTGACAACCGGAAAGAGAAACGGCCTTCGCAATAGTGAAAACAAGATAGAAAGCACTGGTAATGCTTCGAAATTGCCGCTGATGTAGAAGAAATCAAAAAATCAATACAGCAACCAAAATGCTTAGCAAATGAACAAAAGAAACGAGCTAAAATTGAGGTTGAACAGTAGAGAAAAAACCCAGATCTATGAAGAACCTTTGCTTTGATACCATGTTAACTGTCGAGATGGAAGTGAAGCTCAGTGAAGAACAATGGAAGCTTCTAGTTTTAGAGAGAGAAATAAGAGAGAAAGTGGAGCAATTTTCATTATCTGGAAATTTTACAATTGACCGTCCTACTCCAAAATATCTCATCATGAGATAATATATACACAAACGTATGGGCCGGGTCACAGACAAAATAAACCCACAATGTCCACAATTTTAATTATCGGGCAAGGCCCATTTACAACTAATAAGAAAAACTGACCTATCATGAAAATAAAGAAAAACCACGTTAACTATCTAATCTCCAACAAGAACAGCAGCTAGGAGCGTTCACACAGTTCGGGAAAAGAACCAAACCAAACGTGAACCAAATCAAACCATGAACACCCCTCTTAGTAATATTTCTATGTGAAAGTGAATTTTTTGTTAAAATAAAAAGATAGCAAACAGGTGCAAATTTTAAAGTTAAACTCCTATTTCGTTTCGTATAGAAGCAAAGCTTACTTTTTCTTATTATTATTTTGCTGATTGCTGAAGTATTTAGTTATCACTCTTTTTCTCAGAAAGGATCCATTCATTACTTACTTGCATCGGCTTCAAACTTGATTTGTAGAAGAAAAAAATAGAAATTTATTTTTCAATGAAAATTAAGGATAATTCAATAAGAATTGTAAGTTCTTTTAAGAATGTTCTAGGTGCCAAATTAAAATCTATTAAGAAATACTTCATCCGTCTCAAAATAGTTGGCATCTTAAAGAATTTTGTCTCAAAATTGTTGATTTATTTAAAAGATCAACAGATGATTAATTATTTTTTCCAACTCTACCCTTAATAATAATTATATAGTATCAAGAGACACCTAAATAAATAAGATTAAGAATTAAATCACTCTTCTAATTAATTTTTCCTTAGAAATTATAAAAATTCGATACATATATACTATTTTGAGACGATGGGAATTGTAAAATTGCTTTCTCATTCAATGTGGAATGTCTCATTGTTAATTGTCTAATTTGCCTCCATATAATTGCACGAATAACTGGGCCAGGGGGGCAGGTTAGGGAGATGGGCCGTAATTCTTGATGGGCCTGTTAGACCGATCCATTTTGGATACCAGTACATGGCCCAATGGGGCACCAACCCGTTAAGGCTTCTTTCAATAGTTTACAAAATATTAGTCGCTTGTTTTAATTTAGATCTTAGCTGTGTAGTCAAAAATCTTATAGGAAGATATGAAAAATTGAGTACTTTAATTAAAAGTTCTAAAATATTAGGCAAAGTTATATTGTTTAAAACTTAAAACTTTGAAATAATATCGAAAAAACTTAAAAAAAGAGATTTACATTACATTTCTGATGTGCTGACTCTACAAGGAAATAATAAAATTTGTTACTAATTAAAGATGTTAAATAACGAACGCAAGGGAAGATACATAGTTTTGTAATATTTTGTATTGAATTAAAAGGTACAATAATGAATTCTAATAATAAAGTCTTTTTAGAAACTATTATTAGTTATAGTTACAATTCTAGCCAACATATAATGCACCTATGAAAGAAAAATGGGGAAAGTTCTAGCCAACATATAACGCACTTATGAAAGAAAAATGGGAAAAGGACATGGGCTGACCGCTTTGAAAAGAAATGACCCACAATTTGAAAATGTGGATAATTGGAGTTAGTCGGCCTAATTTATTTCTGTTTTGTAGCCATTTGGCCCATTGGACACATTTCTATGCTCAGTTGATTCACTTTTATACCATATTGATACACTTTTATATCACATTGATACACTTTTATACTATATGAAAGGTTGTATAAAAGTGTATCAATGTGGTATAAAAGTGTATCAATGTGGTATAATTACTATTCTTTGTTTATTATTTCTTGTGGGTGGCGTATTTATGTGTTGACATCTTGTTCCATGCTTTATTAAGCATTTGTTTATTATTCCTTGTTTGAGTCAGGGGTCTATTGGAAACAGCCTTTCTACTTCTCTTGAAGTAATGGCATGGACTGCGTACATCTTACCCTCCCAGACTCCACTATGTGGGATTACACTGTATTTGTTGTTGTTGTTGTTGAAAGATTGTATAGAATGTGTATAGAAATTGTATAATTATTGTATAAATATGAATCTATATAGAATGCATACAGAAATTGTATCATTATTGATGTATGAAAAAAATATGCTAATTAGCGTATGTGTAGATACACATCATACAATTAGTGCATATATATTATGCATTGATTATGTATTAATTATATATTTATTACACTGAAATAATTATACACTCAATATTTTTTAAAACAAGAGCAACAAAAAGAAGCGGGAAGAAAAGAAGTGAAAATAAGCAAGTGCAGTGATGTTCTTTTTTAAAAAAGAAGCAATAATTTATTTTTATAAAAAAAAAAAAAAAAAAAAAAAAAAAAGATGAGCAAACAATAATTGAAGCAGCAAAGACTAAATGGCTATAAAATGGCATTTCAAAGTCCTTGGCCATTCGGTTGGAAATAGTTTCCACCGAATGAATATTTATTGATTTTTTAAATTTAGGTGCTAATTTTGTAAAATTATTTTAATTTTAGATATTATTTTTGTTCTTTCCCAAAAAAATTGATCAATATTTTGAGGTTGAAGTTTCGCTTTTTATATAATAGTCCAAAACATATGATTACAATCATTATAAATAAAAGGTTTCACTTGCATTTAGATTTGGGTTGAGGTTGTTTAAATGAGTGATAAATTAAGATAAGTTTTAATTTTTTATTAATTAGTGCATATGCCTGTCTATTTGTTCGGATTTTTCTTTCCCCACGTACGTTAATTCTCTTCTCTTTTAACAATTTATATCGATTTTTAAAAAATTTAACTCAAATGTTTTTCCTGAATCAACTGTTTCTATTTCTCATGAAAAAAAATATATTGAAAGAAATAATTCTTAAATAGTTAATTTATAGTGGCTCTGATGAAAACGCTCCCTTTGTCACTATAAACTAAATTCATCGCAAATCTTTCGATTATTAATAGCAAATCGTGAAATAGTCTTTTTTATATACAAAGAAAATGATACATACCCCTTTCCTTACAGCAAAGTGGTTTTCCGCTTAACATTTTAAAAAGTTGAAATAATGGTTCTTAAATAAAAATATCGTGAATTTGTTATATTTATTTTATCCCTTTTCAAATTTTGTCTTAAAGAAAAATGATTTCGATCTTTTCAAACTATTTCAAAAATTCAAGAAAAATTTGAAATAATTATTTTAAGAATTTACAAAGTCGTCATTTGATTTTTATCTAAAATATCAAGAAAATTTTAAAGAGGCTTCAAAGATTCAAAAACAGAAATAAATCTTTGAAATTAGAGAAACTGAGTAATGGTTGAAATAACGCCCTAAGAAGATTTTTAAGGCACTTAGCAGCACCACCAAAAGATTATTTTTTGACTAACTTAAAAAAGGTGACTAACTTTATAAAATGTCAATTTTTATGAAAATATCGAGCTTGATTGAACAATTTTGAAAAATAGATTTATTCCGTTCGAGTCTAAATAGTCCATTTTTTAGCTAAAGAAAGTGGCTTTGAAAGCAAAATTTTGAGCAAAATTACATTTTTAGTGATGTAATTTTAAGGCAAATCGATTTCTTTTTCTTTTTTTTAAGGGAAAAGGTCATTTTTAAAGGAAAGCCTATTTAATTTAAGTCTTGACTTTAATAACAATGGATTTTAAGGAGAAATACTAAACCAAAATAAATAAGGAACATTCAATCGATCGTGGAAAAATTTATTTCTTAGAAGAAAGAAATTTATTTCTTTTTATGATTTTAGGAAAAAAAAATCTATATTTTTCTTTGCCTAAACGAGATTAATACATGAACAAAAGAGAGTTGACTTGATCCTAAAGCTTGTTTTTAAGAAGATTATGTATATACATATTTATTTATTTTTAAAGGATAAAGTGGATAGAAAAAAATCAAATAAGTATTTTTAAAGGATAAAGTGGATAGAAAAAAATCAAATAAGTAACGAGAAGAAAATGACGATAACTAAAAATAGCAAAATCTAAGGGGATTTGTCTAGACTAATTAATTAAGTGCACAAATAAATAAGTTTAAAATGAAAATTAAAGAGAAAAGAGTTAAGATTGGGCCCTTTTCAAATCTAGCCAACTTTTGAGCCTATTCTTTATGAACTTTTGGTCCATTTCTGCAGTGTATATCCAGTTGTATACTGACAATATATCAGTTTTACTGCTGCTGCGTTTTTGTTTATCTGAAATATACATGACCATATGTTGGTCATTTACGTATGCATTTCCACCAGTATACTAGCATTCCTCTCTCACTTTCAATCGTATATCCTTAGTATACCGCTGTATATCTGTGTATACAGCTTTGTATCTGTCTAATTTTACTTCATTATTAGTCCACTTTGAATTTGGTACGGATCTTTACTCGATGCAATTTGGATTTAATCCAACAGAATCAAGGAAAGAGTGTTCGAGAGACTCCGCAATGGAGAAGTTCATGCAAATAAGAAAATGCGATAAGGATTAGTCAACACATTGTATCACTCCTTATCTAATTAAAAAAACACAAAACAATCAATCCGGAAAGAATAAATGATTACAGAAAAAAACGATTTTAACATATCAAAGCAATCAATCCAGCTATCATCTATTTGGTAGAATAAATATCTTATGGACAAGATAATTTCACAACAAAAGATTTGGAGTATTTATTAGGTTAGATTTAATAGTTAGTAAAAATATACAAATATAATTTGTTGTAACCTTTCACAGGATTGAAACCAAAGAGCAAGAGAGGGGAAAACTAGAAATCCTTAATCATCCACACATCGATCAAATAAGAAAGCAATGCCAACAACATAAATGTGTAGATGAAAATCTCACAAATTTCTTCCATAACAAATAAAAAATCGACAAAACACATTAAGCCATAGTGCAAATAGACCACTTTTATATTTATCTTCAAACATTGTTACCCCAAAACAAGCAAAGATATTATTAGCCTTTTACGAACACATGGCCAAGTTGTGAATATAAGATACCAACAAAATATTTTTTAAAATCAAAGATTTAAAGCCAATAAACAACGCCGAAAAGGAACTAAATCAGAAACATATAAGCGACAAATCGAACCTTCACATAATGAGACACATATAAGCAACGGATAGCCTAAAGCAAGAACATCACCTTAATGAGAATCCCTTGTACCATTTACTTACAGAAACTACAAGGACATAATGCGGAGACAAAATAAGTTCCGTTTTCGACACAATCAATATTCAAACTAATACCATTCCAACTAACACCAAGCATGTAAACATACTGTCTAACTAACTGGAGACTGTCGATACAGCTCCAACAATACAATTAACACCCAGTCCTAAGTCCTTATCCATATAATAAGGTTCAAACATGATCAAACCACCGCGATGAATAAATCATTCAACATGGAAAAAACAGATATGAAAGCTGAAGCTTTTACATAGGTTTCATTATCAAATCCACTTCACAAGAGCGGGAACAACCAGAATACCATCAAAACTATACACTGTAACCTTTAAACAGGAAGAAAAGAAGAAGTCGAAGAAGAAACGTAATGAGATTTTTACCTTTTCGGGAGCAGAAACTGGGACGAACAAATTTATGACGATGAAGCTTCCACCACCTCGAATTGATTCTAACCAATAGAGTTTGAACGAGAACGTCGAATTTCAATCTTTCGAGGGCTCTTTGAGAATTTTGATTGCGTAAGATTAGGAGTGTGCGCCCCAGAATCTCCAAATTTTTTTCCAAAATTCCCCTTTTTTGCCTTCTTCCCCTCAATCCTTATTTACGGGGGAAGATATTAATTTTTTTATCTTTAAAATAGAGAAACATATCCCCAAAATTTTGAATTTGAATTGACATCTCCTGATTTGGATTGAATTTTGATATTGAATACACACAATCTTGAGCAAACAAATTAAAAAAGGATGGCTCTAGGTCTAAAAAATGCAGAGATAAAATAGAGAGAGGTTGGCTTGGTTGAATTTTGGTGTTCGCACCAGATCGGGTTGATGTTATTGGTGTCGGGTTTTTCGTTGCTGTTGGGTCGGCTGAAGCCACCGTTGCAGCTGGTGTTATCCGTTGTTGTCTGTTGTCGTAGGTATGGTGGAATATCGTTGATGTCCTTGTTGTTGATGTCGGTTTTATGGTTTTCTTGGTTGAAGTTATTGTTTGATGTTTGATGTTGTTGTTGTTAACGTTGTTGTGTACGCCATTAGCGTTGAAATTGGTGGTGGTGTTTTGCTGTAAAGTGGAAAAAAGAATAAGGGTGTGGGTCGGGTTATCTATATTGGGCATGGAATTTCGGTGGGCTGCTGTGGTGTTGGGTTAGTGTTTTGAGTGTTGATGGGGCCTGGGTAGATTTAGGGAAAAGGTTATGGGCTGATGAGCAGGCCCAACATTGAAAAGGGGTTGGAATTGGATTGGGTTTGGTGGAAATTTGGACTTAGGGGTTTTTAGGTTATTTAGGCTATTTATTAAATAGTCGAGAATTTAGACAATCTATAATATACTAAAAGAGTGAAGACCTTTAGAAAAGTGATTTGAATTTTTTGTCCTTCATTAAAATATTCTGCAATAGACAAAATCGTCTTTTTCACTTACTTTCTCTAATTAATATTTAATTATTAAAAAATTTAAGAATCTTAAAATACATGGAGAATTGATATTAGTAGGTTTTCTTTTTCCTTGTGTACATGAAAAAGAATCCTAAAATATATGATAAAAAAAGAGAAAAATATTAATTAACTAGAATTTCTTTATATTAGTTAATATTGTCTTTTATTTGTTTACATTTAGTATCCACTTTAGGTTAGGATTATTCTACTAAAACTCTCTTTAGGTTTAAGACTATTAATCTACCCAAACCGCCGTGGGTTACAATACGAAAAAAATAGGTTTAAGTTTCATTATTTGATGTCACTTTAGTTTTAAAAAAAATTTCCTCGTTAATTTTATTATTGGTTAGTATGATCCGAAAAAGATCTCATATTTGCTTCTCGATTTCATATTCTTTAATATATGAAATTTTGACTATGTGTATTAATGCAGAAAATTTATATTATATTAAAGTTGATGTGATTTACATTTATAATTTCAGATGATCATACTCTATTTTAATGATGAGAAGACTAGTAGAATGAGGTGGAGATATATCAATAAACTAAGAGACCCTTGCGTTGCAAAAGTACATTGTTATATGTGGATATGTTGATCATGTTATTGTTTCAACTAAAAAAGGTGAAACTTAACAAGATTGTGCTTAGTGGATACATATAACAATATAATGTTTAAGGATTTTATGACTGCTTGAGGCAAGTCTTTGGTGTTAGTGACTCTCTGTTATTTGCGATAGCATTTTTGTCATTGTAAGAGTCGTTCAAGTTACTTGAATAGTAGTTTAACCAGATGGATCATGAGAGGGGTTATACAAACTCTGCATAAAACAACCAGTTATTTATTTGTGAGCGTTTGACCATAAAAGTAAAAAAAATTCACTTAATATGAAATTTTTCTAAGTTGGAATTGGATTTAAAGTTGTATTTGACACAATTTTTGCAATAGACATTAAAAATTTAAATATATATATATATATATATATTAAAAAACATAAAATATGACTTAAATATGCTAATCATATTTGCATATCATACTAATGGTATAGTTGCATGTAATGTTGTTTGTGTTAATATCCAATTGACATTAGGAGTCTTTCATCTTAACTTCACAGGAAATATATATCAAGATTCTAGGCCGAAAGAAGTAGAAGATTAGGGTCAATACTGGACCATAATAGGTGATATTCTTACTTGAATAATGCTAAAAAATTCTGGCATTAGTTTCTTGAAACACTTCCTACTTAGACGCTAAGAAAATGGGGCATTATGCTATAAGTTCTAAATTTCAATTTTGATGTTTATCTTCAAAAAAAAAATATTGGTAAACTCTTATAACCTCTCTACCCTCACAAGGTAGAAATAAGGTTGTGTACACACCAACTTCTACATGTTCCGCTTATGAAATTATATAAAATTTATTGTTGTTGTTCTTATTAGTTTGAGATACGTAATTCTACCTTCAAAATCTACAATATATTTTACTTTATCATTTTTTTTACTTTATTTATTCATATACTTGTCATTCATGTTTATAATTATTAATCTTGACCCATTTTCTCATTGAACGAAAGATAAAAGTACCATGTGAAATCTTTGATATTTGCCAATAAGACAAAGTAGGAAACAAAAAATTCGACGGAGATTTGTAACCTCTACCAGTGTGGTTGCTAAGTCCAATTTTCAATAGTGTTTGTTGACAAATAAGGTGTGTGCTTTTTGAACAAACAACACTCCACAATATGCTGCGACGCAAAATGTTACAAGGTAAGACCATTTTGTTTGTACTTTTAAGGGATGATAATTGATGTTTTATCAAAGAGAAGTTTGATAAAGTAAAGCATGCAGGAAACACATGAACTCTCTTGTACTGTTGATAATGTTTTGCTACTATAAGTGTATAGATCCTTCATTTTACTTCTTTGGTTGTCATGTTGCCTTTTCATGGTGAGTTTTTCTTACCACATAGTATACATATTTTTAGAGTGTAATTGGGTTATTTCTAAGTGTATAATATGGAATACAGGTCCTGTACTTTTATTTTTGAATTTTACCTTTTTGCTAACTTGAATAAAGATAATCGGTGAAATTATAATTTTATTGTGTAGTTAAATTTATGCTATCAACCAAGTATTTTTGTTGGGCAATGGAGATAATTGTATGAAATGAGTTACCAAGAATTAAAGGTAAGGTCTATCAGGTGATTGTTAGACCAGTTATATTGTAATAATCAAGAGTTCGCACGTTCAAAAAATCAAAGTAACAAAAATGAGAATACTATGATGAATATGTAGGCATATTGGGAGACAAAGGATTAGGAATGAGGATATTCCAGAGAAAGGTGAGAATGGTTGTTGTGATGCTCAAGGCTAGAGACGAAATTGAGATGGTTTGGACAAATGAAAAGAAGATATTTAGATGCTCAAACCACCTACCAAATGTTGTATAAGTTGTACATGTATAATCATCTAAAATGCCTTCATTTTGATAAAAATATAGAATCATGAGAATAAAAATAACTCTCCTTTAAAAATAAAGTGCTTTTAGAATTAGAAAATGCGTATAATAACAAAATATTTTTTAGAGTGTTTAAACCTTGATTGTCATTAATTCGGACCATCTCAACTTATAGAAAAAGACTAAATAGTATAAATTAAATGGTGAGTATATTTTTTACTACATCTAATTTTACTCTTAATTATTAGTGTGATGGTGATTTATCATATTCCTCTTTAATTAACTACAGTTTTTTATATTATATTTTAAAAGATTTTGTACTTAGTAAAATATCGTACACACAATAATATACTTTATATACATTTATCTATATTATTAATAGGAGAGGATAAAACCTCCTCATTAAGCCACTTGGCATACTATGCATAAGCCATTTGTCAAAATATAGTTATGTTTGTTATTAGTTATTACAATTAACTTAAATTTAAAAACTAAATGTCAAAAAAATAATAAAATAATTATTGTAAATATTTTAAAATAGAGAGAAAAACCTCTTCTTATTCCATATATGGCATTTCTGCAATTTGTCGATGACAAAAAACATCCTTAATAAATTTGTAAGTTTTAAATTATCTCATAATTACAATAATAATCCATTATCAACAGTTTCTTTTTTAACTACTTATTCAAAAAGTCAATACCTATTAAATCTCATTAACTGTAGGAAAAAAATCATCCTTCTCAATCATTTCCACTCTGATAAATAACTTTGTTCTCTTTCTCATATCTGATGGAATGGAACTTTCTCATCTTTGTTGCTTTCTTTCTCATGGAAACACCAACCGCCAGACGTTGTTAAAGTCACTGTCAAAACTGACATCATTTAAATTTCACCGCAATTTTTACTATTGAAGGTTGGAGTTTACTAACTTGATCCAATTCTTCTACATATAAATTTTTATACTGTTGAACTACCAAGAAAAATAGGCGAAAACAATATGTTTGCAGTCAAATTTTACACAACTAAAGAACTTTTGTTTCTTAAGGAAGCAAGACAACAAACAAATGCAGGTCAAACTTTTTATTAAAGAAGGTTTCAGATTCGGAATTGAATATTCCAGATATTATTTATTAGTTGTTTCATCATTAGTATGCATTGTTGATTTCATGTTCTGTTTTTTTAAGGCTTTGTCTTCGATGAATGTACTTTTAAAATGAATAACCATTATCGATTTTGTTCTAATGTACCATAAAATCGATAAAAAGTTCGCTGATTCTTCCTTTAATGGAGAATTTTTGGATGCTAATCTATTTAAGATCATTTGCCTGCTGCATTTATGTTTCATTTGGTATTCAATGGTGTTAGATTTGTTAGTGTAATTGGCACAAGAGATGATTTGAATAATAGTATCTGATGGATCATTGCATTACACAGTACGGGGAGGTAGGTCAAGGAACAAATGTCTCAATTCATCAACATTAACTTAAATATTTTGATTTACTTTTAGCTAATGAATTCTCATTTTCATTTTAAAAGTATTGACAAATAACTTACAAATATGCCTAACCTTTTATAGTATGGTTCCATCAAATAAAGATGAGGTTTATAAAAACTCATAAATGGCACAAAAATATTGTTTAAAAATGATGGGAGATTGGCGGTATGTTACCTTTTTTACTTGTGTTTCCCTTCTCATCTATTCATGTCTTTTTGCTAACAAAAAATCTAATCCGTAAAACATTAAGTGGATTGAAGTCTATCTGTTGTATACCCGAAAGAATCAATGATGAAAATTTTTTGTTTAACTATTTGTATGTTAATAATCCCTACTTATACCTTATTAAAATTTGTGGCCAAATGCCGATCTAATGGTAAGGAAGGGGATTTTATTGAATTTCCTTCTGTTGACATCCAATTTTGACCTCTCGATACTATATTTAGGCTGCTATTTTGACAAAATTATTAATTTTTAAATGTTAGTATTTTTTCACATTTTCCTTGCATCAAACAGATTTTTGACGTGTCACCTTCATGACTTAAAATATATAAATTATTTTATTAGTTTTTTTTTGAAAATTTATTAATTCAGATACAACATTTTACATAATTTTATTAATATATATTAAATTATTTTTTTCACAAAATATGCACACTCACAATTTACTAATACATTATCTAGTTTTTCATTATACAATACTATTTATTGATATTATTATTTATTGACGTTGTTATTATATATGTTACTATTATTTATTATTTATCATTTATTATTATAATTTATTATTTATTTTTTTATTATTATTTATATTTTATTATTTTTATCATTATTTATTATTTTTTATTATTTATTATTAAATGTTGTTATTTATTATTTAATTATTATTATCATATAATTTAAATAACAGCCTAATTAAAATTACCTTGCCTAATTTATTTATCTTTTAATCTAATTTTATTTAATTTCTTACAATTATAGCCTATTTTACCCAATCCATTACAATCTTAACCCAATTTCTTACAATACTAGCCATATTCTAACTCCATATAATCTTAAAATCCCAGCCGTTGATCAAAGTCGATCTAACGGCTGATATTTGATCTACCTTTCCTTTCTTTTAAAAACCAAACAAAACCCTAATTTCTCTCTCTCAACCACAATAAGCCTCCACCTCCCTCCCTCCCTCCCTCCCTCTCTTATCCGCCTCTCTCTCCTTACTTTCTCTCTCTAAACTCTCTCTCTAAACTCTCTCTCTAGAAAAAATCACAAATCACCATCCTCCATCGGCGACCAAGCAACAATAACCACGGCCGAAGACCCTTTTTCCCCTTCGCCGCTCAGATCGTCGACCAGCGGGCCAGCACCACAAATCCACCTGCATGTCACCGCCTCCCGCATCGGCGCCACTCCAACCTGCCATCGCGACCTCGCCGCCCCCTCCAGCCGGTTCTCCGACCAGACAATGCGCTCCAACCCCACCGCCGCTCCAGCACTGCCAGCGCCGTCAACAGGACCAACGCCACCAGCGCCTCCGTCACCCTCCACACCAGCCGTGGACAAGCCCCCAAGGATGATGAGACCAACGCCAGTCCACAACCGGAGAACCCCGTCGCCACCGTTGCGCGATAGTCGCGGGTATTCCTCCAAGACTCCTCTCAATATTCACATCCTTGCCGGAGTCGATAAACGCGAGGTTTTCGAGGAAGGTCACTCTATTTATGTCCTGGTTGGACCCTTTTTCTTTAATTGCATGACGTTGTTTTCTTTGTTATTTGAGTTCTCAGATTTAAAATCCATGGTGTTAGAGTTAGAATTGTGGTTCAATGTCTAAATTATGTGTTTATTTGCATCTCTAGTCTGGCATATGTGAAAACGCCCAAATTTGCATGTGCTTAATTTTGACCCTAATTTTGGTTCTAATTCATATGCTTACCTATCGATTTTGGTCAAACCTAATTGTGCATGCCCAAGGATTTGTTCTATTTTTTAAAATGAAGTTGTGCTTTGTTGATACTGATTCCGTTCATCAAGAGAGAATTACAGTTTTAATTTGATTTTGAAGATTCTAGTGCGCTAAGTATGGTAACCTGAGGTCTTTTAGTTGGCCTAACAAAGGTTGACTGATGTTATGTTTGGGGAAATCTTTGTTATTCATCTATTTAATTATTTGTTAGTGTGACAATTGAGTTGATTATGGTAAATTTTTGACATGATTGACTGAATTGCTTGACTTTAGGGAGAAGAATTATATTTGAATATATGTGACAACCTCATGTTCTGTTTATCTTTAGTAAAATGTAGATTTATTTTGATAATATGTCCCAGCAGTGTTGGTTCGGTTTTTTATTAAAATATAACCAAACCAACAATGTCGTTTTTCTAAATGTATAAGCCAAATCAAATCAATATACAATCGGTTTTTATATTTCGTTTTTTTTTTAATTATAATGTGATTGAAGAAAAAATTAAATGTTTTCACTAAAAAGATATATAAAAAAACAATAGTCATAGAGTAGTTCTAATTAAAATTAAGTTGGCAAATTACTAAGACGATTAAACTACTATCTCTCAAAGTAATATTATGTGGATATTCAGTAGTTGAATTTGTAAGTCACTGTCACAATAGTTTGTCTGAAAGTTTCCATTCACATGAAAGTTTCCATTCACATAAAATGTGAGCATAAAGAAGAATTTGTCTGAAAGTTTCCATTCACATAAAATGTGAGCATAAAGAAGAATGAAGAATTGGAGATAACTTGTTAAAAATTTAATTTCATAAAATAATTAATTATAACATAATTTCACAAGAAAAAAGAGAAAGAAGAGAAACAAACCTAAATCAAAATTTGACGAATGAGGAGAATGAGAAGAGTAAGATGAAAGTTGAGGAGAATGAGAAAAGTAAGATGAAAGTAAGATGAAGAAATAATGAGAACTTTTTAAAAACTTGGAAAGTAAAATGTAAAGTGAAGCAATTGAAGAGTTATAGGTTTTTATATTAATATTGGATTATGTATTAATCTGTTACTAATGGATAAATATTAGGGAAAGGGACAACAATAACACCTAAAATTAAAATAATATCATAAAAATAGCACTCAAAATTAAATATTCTATAAATAGCCACAAACTAATTTCACTAGCTAATCTTCACTGCCATACGCGTAAACATAATTGAAAATGTCGTTAAAGTAACTTTCTCTTTCTTTCCTTTTCATTCAAATTTTCCTTTCCATTCAAACTCCCAAACCTTCATTCTTTTATCTTTTTCGATACTTCAATTAATCTTTCTTATTCCATAAATTTTGTATAAAATCTTCAAAAATCTGCATTCAATTAGCTTCCTATAATTTTTTCCCATTGTAACTTTTCTCAAAATTGATACAAAATAATGACTTCAACTTTAGTTTTAGTTTCAATAATGATAAATACGGAGGTCAGTGGATATGTGATGTTGAATTTAAGTGTATCAATGTGGTATAAAAGAATATCAACTGAGTATAAGGATTGCATGTGCATGCAAAGAATTCCCTCTCCCTTTTTAAAAAAGTATATTAATGTAGTATAAAAGTATATTAATGTGACATAAAAATGTATTAAATGGGTATAAAGACTGTATATGCATCTATAGGTTCCCCTTCTTTTTTTTTTAAAAAAAGTGTATCAATATGGTATAAAAGTGTATCAAGTTGGTATAAAAGAGTATCAATTGGGTATAGAGATTGTATATGCATGTAAAGGTTCCCCTTCTCTCTTTTAAAAAATGTGTATCAATCTGGTATAAAAGAGTATCTATTGACATATTCTTTTTTTTTTATCTTTACATGCATCAAAACATCTTCGACTCACTGTGATTGATTCAGCCTCTCAGAAGAATATCTCCGACTCATCGTGATTGAATCAGCCTCTGAGAAGAACATGGACCAAGACATGACTTTTCTCTTACCTTGAGACCTCATTATTTTATTTTTTTCTTCTTCAAGTTTAAAGAACTATGACATTGCTTCAAGTACAAATCTGAATGTAATAATTTTGTAAAATAATCATCATTAACAACAAATTTGAGGTCAAAATTGACCGCTTTACTCGTTAATTTTAACTTTTCTTTATTTCCTATTTTTTGCTTCATGTCCATAATTTTTAATGCTCCAATGCAAGAAACAACAAATCAATTTTTGATATTGATCATAAAATACAGTAGATTGATCGATATATAATAGAGGAGAAAAAAAAGAAGATTTGAGAAAGTATATTTAGAAAAGAAAAGTGATTTAAGAGTAACAACTATAAAGAACATTTACTCTGAATTGTGTAAGGAGAGTGGTTTTGGGTCAAGTGGCTAAAAAAAAGGAAATAAATTGGGCCGACTGGCTCCAATTGTCTATATTTTCATAGTGTGAGCCATTTCTTTTTAAAATTGTCAGTTCATGTCCTTTTCCCTAAATATTATAACTAAAGATCCAAGAATATATCTATTTTTTGAATATAAAAAAGTCATAAAAGTAATTAGAAAGTAGATTATAAGTAATATTTTTTTACATATAAAAAATTAAAATTATATATGTATTATGTCAGTTCGGTTTGATTTTATTTTTACTAATACCAAACCAAATCAAGAATGATCGTTTTTTTTTTGAACACCAAACCATAAGTCAGTTTTTTTCCTTGGTTTGGTTTGATTCATCGGTTCGGTTTGACTTAACGGTTCGATTTGTACACCCCTATTTATCTCTGTGAGAAAAGATCTTATTAATTGCTTCTTCCGAATATTCTTTTTCCTTTTTACTCTTTTTACTTCCCAATTTGATATATTCATTTAAGGAAAGATAATTCCTAGATTAGTTGGGATTGATTTTAAAAAATATTCCTTTTCTTTCCCGTGATGGCTAGTTGAACCTTAACTTACAACCCTCTTACTATATAACCTCCCTCCCTTTTTATTTAACAGACAACTCTTAAGTTATCAAGTTCCACAACCACAATTACTAATACTCTCTAAGGAAATTAATTTTTTTTTAAAGTGTCTTGTTTCTCTTTGGAGGCTGCTGTTAATATCTTGCATATTTCACTATTACGTGTGCTTGACCTTTAGCTCCTATTTTTCTTATTCTCTCTTTATTGTTGTTCATTGGTGAGTTCTCGAATCGATGCAATTTTCTTTCCTTTGTGTGTTGACTGCATCATGTCGTGACAACCTTTAGAAACCATGTCTATGAAAAATTGTGATGTTCATCATATATTCTTGCTTTACTTGCTATTACATCTTATTTCCCAGGTTTAAGTAGACAAATACGGGTTTTGAAGAGTCGCCAGAATATTTACATAATTAGATTGTATTAGCTTTAGTATGCTTTCTTATTATTTGATTTGTAATATTGTGTAAAGACATTATTATCGTTTGGTAAAATTTGGGGACTGATTTGGGAGGCGGGAATTATGTGCTCTATGAACGGCGTAGTAGGCACAATTTAAGATTTTTACGTGTATTATGTGCTATACGAAACGCTTAGGCAAAATGTGACTTAAAATCCATTAATCTATTTATTTGGCCGCCCAGAAATCATGCTTTAGGAACTTTAAGTAATCTCGACATATTAAGTTTCGACAATATAAAAATTGATGAATCTTGTCTACTATGTATTTTTAGCATCAAAGTCATTATTTCATTCTAGATTATCCATATTGATTCTAACATATTAACATCTTAGCATAGTTGACATCAAGCATATTACTAATTTATTTGATATCAAGCATGTTATCGTATCTTTAGCATGTTAACTTGGTTGTAAGCGTGTTAAGAAG
This sequence comes from Capsicum annuum, assembly GCF_002878395.1. Taxonomy (NCBI): domain Eukaryota; kingdom Viridiplantae; phylum Streptophyta; class Magnoliopsida; order Solanales; family Solanaceae; genus Capsicum; species Capsicum annuum. Next base: position 182,172,989 of record NC_061116.1, read on the forward strand.
TAGGTTTAAACAAGTTAACTTACCTTCAGCATGATTACATTAATTTCGACACATTTCTAGCATGCTAAATGTTAGAGTTATACGTACCGTTGAAACAAGATTTTCTACTAAGTTCTACCATGTTTAAATTGAATTTTCGCACGGCAAGTTAGTTTCCAGTGACTTAGATTAATTTCTAGCAAGTTTTAATTGAGTTTACGTATGTCTACATACATTTTCAGTGATTTAGATTAATTTTCAGCATGTCTAAATTAAGCTCAGTATGTTTAAATTGATTTTCAGCATACTTAAAACAAATTTCCAGACATGTTTAATAATATTTCAGCATGTTTAATACAATTTTTAAGCATGTTTAATCAATTCTTTTACATGATTAATCAATATTTAGCATGTCTAATTAACTTTTCAGCATATCTAAAATAAATTTCAGCATATTTAATAATATTTTCAGTATATTAAAACAGATTCCAGCATGTTTGTCATAATTTTTAGTATGTCTAATAATGTTTTCAACATTTCAGCATGTCTAAGGGTAATTTCAGCATGTTAGTATTCCAGTCCTTAACATGTTAACGCATTCTTTGCTAGTTTCTTATATTCTCATTATAGTTTACAACACTTAATTTACAAGCATATCTCTTGACACATTTACCACACTTATGACACCCTTTCATGAACACACATTACATTTATTGCATACACGAATCACAGTCGTCCCTTATCACTATTTGTTAAACATTTAGATATCATGCCTATAGGTTAATAATATAATAAATAATTATTCGTCGTCAATGCCATCACATTAATAAACATTAATTAACAAAGAGGCAAATGTGGGATTATCATGTGCTACTTGTAGTCCTACTTGTTCGCACTTCGAGTCCTAGGCAACATAACTTTCTTTGTGTCTAGATCACAAGTCCAAAATAGTAAAGTCCAATGCCTCTTGGACGATAGTTGGGACGTTAAATATTACTAAAAACGTTAGTTTTATCCATATCATAGAACACCTTTAGACTTTACATCCAGCCTAGGTGGGGTGGGACGGGTTACCCCTATTAGGAAATGATGATCCCAACAAATATTAACGGTGAGGCTGATGACAATTTTACTTGTCTACGAGTTCGACCCTTAGGTATAATGATGATTAAACAAGTTGGGGCTGATTCGAATAAAACCAAAACATCTCTTTGTTTGGCTTGGACGATTTTTTTTTTGAGTCTTTTTTACTTTACATGTGTATTTGGGGTAATTATTTATTATATAAAGCAGACCCCTTTTTATCGCTAATTTCGTCTTTCTTTCTCCTCGCTTATCTTATTTCTATGATTTTTTATTTATTTTATCACTTAGATGATCGATAATTAGAAATAACAAAATAACATATGTTTGATTATTAGTTACTTTATCACGTAGCTAGATATTAATTTAATTATAAAAGAAGAGACTTTATTTGATCAAGTAGAATCCCATGTAAAGTATGAATTCGGCTGGGAACTACCTTTTTGGACCTCGAAAGGTGCCTAACACCTTCCTTTTGAGGTAATTTAAATCCTTACCCGAGCTCTGGTAAATTAAGACTAAATAATAAAAAATAGGTTAGTAGTATCCTAGACCGGTGCCCTAACGGACCTTAATACGTTAGGTGGCGACTCTCACACCCTTCTTCAAACGCATCCCAAGAGTTTGTCAAGTCGAATCCCACCTTCCGTGAGAAAAACAGGGTGTGACACCTCCGTCCAGAAATTGCATGTGTAAGTAGAGTAAAACTTATCTAATTTAAAAAATATTATAGCCCTAATCATTTAGAGTTGCATTATAATCTAAACAAATGAGTTTTCTGGAACAAACAATAGTTTTTTGATATGTAGATCAGTTTGTCGAGTTACGACAGTTGATTTTGGATCCTCTGTTCTTTTTTTTTTGTTTGAAAGTTTGTTGTACGAATGCTATTGTTTTAAGTCTACCAAATTTAAAATTTGATTTGTTTAATGTTAATGGAATATTGAGATTCAAAATACTGGTATATAATAGGGATGTTAGCTACATTCTTTTAATCTCTTACTAAGCCTACGTTTGAGCTCTATGTTGTTGCCTTAGTGTATCTTGAATACTCTTCCTGAGATTGTTCCAAGAAATGATACACTTTGTACCACTACTATTTGTTATTCTATTGATAGACAAATTAAGCAAAACAATATAGAACTTTACTAGAGTAGACTTTTCGTTAGAATACTCTTTGATATGCGCTAACAATGTTGATAACTATATTGTTCTTAAAGTTAACCAAATGATTTTTCATGAGCATGGTACAGTGTAGTGCAGAATTAAGGTTTATTAATTTTTTCAAGAAAATTAAGTTGACGATCATGATTTTGTTGTAATGTATCTAACACAAATTTTCTTTTCATCTTTTTACCTTTTCATATCTTGACTTTCACATTAGATTATGAAGATAAGATAAAACACATCAATGGAGGAGAGATAAAATATGTGATGTTAAAGAGGCAAAAGAGGGAGAAAATGTTTACTTCTCACTTAAATATATTCAATTATACTTTGGAGTTGTTTCTTCATTGACTATCAAGCTTATAAGGTGTTATGTTTCTCTTTTTGCTTTAAATTTCAGTACTTAATGTGAATTTATCAAGTTGTGCTCTTGTGAAGGTTCATTCGTAGTAGATGACTAAATTGAGGCAACAAGTCTTTCTTTGAAGAAAAAAATCATCATCCAACGACGAGTAAGTATTTTACAGCACCTCTAATCACTTGATTTTCTATTCTGCGCAATTTTAGCAGTCTCCTTCTCCCGTTTTTATCTACTGAAGTTAAAATATAATAATAGATTTGAAAATTGTTATCATTATATATGTAGAGGAATAAACAGATAAGTTTTTTTGAGTGACGCCGCAAAAATCCATTAAAAGAATGGTTTTCAATCTAATTGGTTATAGCGCAAAGATGAAGTTGAGCAAGAAATAGTGAAAATTTCAACAAAGAAGAAGGCTGACGAGGGAGAAAATGGCATGAACTCGCCTCATTCTCTTAAGATAATTAATGCATATAGTGGAAGATAGAAAGTTGGAGGCATTACACCACAATGTTGATCTTTCAAACTCAACTTAAAAGGTTGTTTGTGCGACGATACTGATTTTTCTTCAATTCTTCTTTTTGTAAGAATATTTCTCTAACTGTGGTCAAAATAATGTGATTGAGCATAGTAATCTCACATCGTTGGAGAATAAAGTATCAATAAGATTTTTTTTCGAATTTAGCTTAATTATATAGAAAATGCACAAGAACTCATTTATCATATCGAAAAAAACATGATCAATGTATATGATGGAGAAACTGAAACACAAATTCATATCACACATAAACTTGAATGACAGATATTCCTTTTGTATAAATAAGAAAAAAAGCCAAAAATCAAAAGAGAAAAGAGCACATAAAAATAACCATAATAATATTTTTACCGAGTAATGTTGGTCAAAAAATTAGTAGTATCAATAGTAGTAAACATAACAATAATAAATGTTCCAAGAAAAATACAATGGTAAACATAACGATAATAAATGAACCAAAATAATTTATTTTCAATTTGGTAAGTGGCTTATGACAATATTGTCTTTTTTTAGTAGGTGTTTGCCATGAAAATTAGAAAAAGAATATTTTATTTAATTTATTTGGAGTTGAAGTTACAATTGTGTTTGACCATGTATTTTTGAAAGACCTTTTAGAATTTAAAGTGTTTAAATTTAATGAAAAGGGGAAAAAGTGTGATGAAAACAAGTAATTAGGCGTAGATTTTTTACTTTTCCATATACAACTTCATGTAGTATTTGAAATTTTTATGGACAAATACTATTTTTTTTACATAAAGTAAAATAATTTTTCAAAAAATATTAAAAAAAAATGCATTAAGTATTTTGATCACATATTCTTTTGTAGGACTGATGAAGTTCTTAATGAGCTCAATTCTGCAAAATCTTTTGTTGTTGATTGAATGGAATTTATATGGAACTTTGCTAACTTTATTATGCAATGTTTTTGTATTTCATTTATACTGAATAGTCAAATTATTTTAACTAAATCAAATCGCAATTCTCCTCATATCGCGCAGGTATGAATACTAGTTTTTAATTAACACGTGATATACGTGCAACGCACGTATACTAAACTAGTTATATTTAAATTTTACTCTAATTAAAATTCAATTGACCAATTTGCATTGCAATTATGGTCAATTTAATTTTCAATTAAGTTTTAATTTAATAAATTGACTAAATTGAAACAATATTTGGAACGAATTAACAACCAATTCAATCCTGAACTTCTTGATTCAATAAAATCAAATTTTTTCAAAAAAATATTTTTAAAAATAAATTATTTTTTAAATCAAGATTTTATCCATTTGAATCCATATTCTAGATAACCCTTGATTAATTTATTTTTTTTCGTAAAATTATATGATCTCATATACACAACTACAAAAACATATAATGACTACTTAAATGACTAAAATTACCTAGATAAATACTTTGAAAATTTTTATTTTGATAAAATAAATGTTGTCATTTTATTAAAAATTGAAGAAACTCGAAATTGAACTCAGCCGTGTAGGACAAAAATTAGATGTCAACAATATTAATTTAAAGATAGTATCCTATTAATTTGAGAAAAGACATCTTTTCTCCTCTGAACTTGTCCTCCCAACTCACTTTAGCACCTAAACTTAACTTTCGTTTATTTACCCCCTTAACATCTTTAAATTGTATTATTTTCACCCCTCAAGCTGATGTGAATTTATTTTTTTAAAATGCGCATTTTTTGATTTAAAAATAGATATGGCACCACTTTTTAATATATATATTAATAATTTTTTTTTATAAAAACCCACCTTCTTCATACCCTCCCCCCCCCCCCCCCGCCGATCCCATTTCCCATCTTCTTCTTCTACCCTCACCCCCACCATAATTTTTTCTCTCCAAACCCGCCACCACCAACCCCCCTCCTTCTTCAACCACCAATTTCACCACCACCAGCCTCACCCCCTCCTCTCTAAGCCCTCAATTTCTTCTCGTTCAATTACTAAATTTTTCATTCCACCTTCAATTTCTCCTTCTTAAACTCACTTAAGATCATTAGAAAAGAATTGAAATTGAATTTCTAAAAGTAAAAGTTATCTTCATGAATTCGAAAATTTGAAATAAAATTAAAATTGAAGAAAAGTTATTAGCGGCAGTGTTAATGGTGGTGGTAGTGTTAATGGTGTGCGTATATTTTTTTGTGGGTTTATTTTAATCGTTTTTTGGTGAGTTTTGCCTGAATATGTCGGAATGAAGAGTTTTGAATTGAGACGTGGTGATGCTTGCATTGTTGTTTCTTGAAATGGTGGTTTGATGAAGGAATAAATGGTACTTTTTTTTTTTTGCTTAATGGACAACAACAATGGCTATAAGTAATATGTTTTTAGTTTGAAGAAGATAGAAAATGAAAGACAGGGGAGAGGTGTGGTGATCTGAAGAAGATAGAAAAGGGGGAGGGGCTGCGTTGCAGGGTAGGGGCGAGGTGAGTGAGGGGGTTGTGAAGAAGAAAGAGAATGGGAGGGGAGGGGGGCTGCAGGGTAGGGGACGGGGTGGGTGGGGGAGTAAAGAAGAAAGAAAATGGGGGTGGGGGTGCCCTTTTTATCTAATATATATATATAAATAAATAAAATAGTAAATATATATATTTTTTATTTTTTAAAAAAATATATAAAAATAATGTGTGGGGATTATTTTTTTTAAAAAAATTGAACTCCTTACGTGACAATGATGTGACAGTGATGTGGCGTGATGTGTAGGCAAGAGTAATACACTCTCCATTGTGAGAGTGGTATTTAGTTTTGAGGGGTGAAAATAATACAATTTAAAGATGTTAAGGAAAGTAAATAAACGAAAGTTAAGTTTAAGTATTAAAGTGAGTTGAAAAGACAAGTTCGAAGGGGAAAAAAATGTCTTTTCTGTATTAATTTTGATTTAGGCCACTGACTTTGTCAAGTCGTTTCTAATTTGAGACTCAAATTTTTTGAGAATTTTGACCCGACATTCTAAAAAATATTCATTAGTCATTTAATATCAGGAAAATCCTAATCTTTATAAACCTTTGATATTGCAATATTTTAACATCTAAAATTCTGAAAATTGGAATAAATGCAGTCCGATCTGAATTTGGAAACTTAGTAAAATTGACCATTCAATAAGCTATTCAAAGTATTTCACGAAATCAGACAGACAAATAATAATACTCAAGAAAGTAAAAGAATAATAAATAATTCATAGGTAATAAAGAATGCAATTCTAGTGGCCCAAGCTAAGGGCTTAATAATAATTTGCTGATATTGCCATCGCATGTAGAGTTGGTGGTGTCTTATATAATGTTGGACATGAGAGTCTCATGGCAAAAATTAAAATATGACTCCCTAAATTTGTTTTAAGTTTAATTGATTATTAATTTAATATTTTTATTAGCTCAACCATCATAAAGAAAAGAATTTTTATTAGATACTAAAAAATTATACAAGTCAAGAACAAAGAAATAGATGTAACTTAGAATCGTCGAATTGAGTTAAGATAGTGTTGTCAATATGGGTCAGGCTCGTTCAGCTGGTCCAGCTCAGCCTTTAATTTGATAGGGTTAGGCTACGATTTTTATAGCCCAACCTGGATAATTCCATTGACTCATGGGGCTTGAGCAATATGGGTTGGGTTGGCCCGTGGACTAAATAAAAAAAAATTAAAAATAAAATAGAGTCTTAAGAATAAAAAAGAGTCCAAACTCAAAGTCTATTTGAATTATCATACATACTTAAATATTAATTATGTTTATAAAATATAAAAATAATTAAAATACAAAATACATTTTTTTAAGGAATCAAATATGTTTGATGAAGATGACATGGCAATATTGAACACGTCATAAGTGTCATGAATTTTTTTTTTTAAGAGTTCATTCACTTTAAATGGACTAAATATTGATATTTCTTTGTGTTTTATTGTGATCAATTAAAATAAAATTAGGTTAATATTACTATTTGGCTAGTTATATTATGGGGAAAGGATAGAAACGACACTTTAAATTAAATTAGGAAAAATGCATCGTTTCCACCTCAAACTATAGTTGAAAAGTCGAATCCACACCTAAACTATATAAGTGACCTATTACACACCTTAACTATAAAAAAGTGATACTTTTTACTCCCTAGATCTGACGTGAAAAATACATAATTATTTAAATAAAAAATAGCGCGTTTAAATTAAAAATTAATGCAAAAATAAATAAATTAAAATACTCCTCCCCCAACCCCCATCATTTATCTCCTCACCCCCACCCCCAAACAATCATCTTCTTCATCACCCCCACCCCCAAACCATCATCTTCTTCATCACCCCCCACCCCGAAACTCCAACTTCAACCCCAAACCATCTTCTTCTTCATCACCCCCACCCCAATCAACACAGCTTCTTCATCACCCCACCTTCAAATTTCAACCCCGTCCCCAAATAACACAATTCATCCTCCACCTTAATCGAATCAATGTCAATTTTACAATGAATAAAATCAAATTGTATTTAATGTTTAAACGGGAAAAACCAGATTTTATAAAAAAAAATATATAAAATTTTGTAGCAAGAATGTTTTTCGGTGAATTCTCATCGAAAAAGTCGGATTCATCGTCGAATTTCTCCTCTCTGTCTGTTAATTATTAATCCATCCAAAAATAGAGCTTGCTACCATATTATTTTTTTTTTTTTTTTTAAATTTTAGCTGAAAAACAAATAGAAAACGTACGGAAATATGTTGGTCATTACCGTTTAAAACACAGAGGCCAACAGTCGAGTGGTCATTTGTAACGCCCCGATTTTTTGAACCGGAACGCTACACGGTGCTTATGACCCTGAAGGACCACAAGCTAATCTATGACTGATATCTGTACTTGTAATTGCATAATATACGTATAAAAATGCGGAAACATGAGCTAAAATGCCGTAAGGTTCAATACTGAATATAATATTGAAAAAAAATAAAATGTCTGAATAAGGTGGTATCACAGTACCAAAACAAAATTGAAAATACTAAATTCTGAATTCTGAAAACTTTGTAATCGTCTGAAAGCCTCTAAACTGTCTGAATAAGGAATTGAAGGAACATGTCTCCAACTAACTCCCTAAACTGAAAATAAACTAAAATACAAGAATGATAAATGTAATGATCATATCCTCGAAAGATGAGGACTCACTACTAACTGAACTGCTACTACTGATCTGGAACTTGCGCCTCAGAACCTATAGTGTAACATAGAAAGAAAGCACCAAAGTGCAAATGCGTCATTACAACTAATGTACTGAGTATACGTGGGGGTAGGCTAAATGCATGGGGTTTATATGCATGAACATGCTGACTAATATGAATGTGAGAATAAATACATACATACGTAACTGCTACTGAACTCATGGGTTTATTGACTACTGAGTTTGAATTCTGACAACATGAGTTTAGTGATACTGATATACTGAATGACTGAGAGAATGATAACATGGATGACTGTATCTAACAGTCTTAATTCTGGTGGAACTATCTGAGTTCCATACCGTATCTGAATATCTGAGTCTAAGATCAGTCCTAGCTAACGGGTGATCTCTAAATACGCTGATAAATAAGAATGACTTAACTTAGTCTGAGATCAGTCCTACCTAATGGGTGATCTCTAAATCTGATAATACTGATACTGGTTGACTATAAATGAGATCAGTCCTATCTAGTGGGTGATCTCTAAATCTGATGTTACTGATACTGAAACTGTAGTTGAGATCAGTCCTGTCTAATGGGTGATCTTGGAGTCTGATGACAATTGATAATAATTGACTGTGTCTAACAGTCTTGAGTCTGTACTACTAAGCTGAGTTGACTGTATCTGACAGTCCTGATTTCTGTAACTGAAACTGTGGGATATATTCATCTAACCAACACGCCCCAAGCTAAGCTGACTGGGTTCCAATCTCTGCTCTGACTGGAAGGGTTTCAGTACCGCGCTCCTAGTAAAGACATCTGCTGTGGAGTCAGTCCTAATCTAGCGGGTGACTCCTAGGATCATTCCTATACATATAAATGTGCTAACGGGTAACCCTTGAGTATGTCAGTCCTATCTAATGGGTGACATCTCGTACCTACGCTGGCTACGTAGTTTTGGAACTTAGGAATTGCTTCTAGGGATCTCAGTCCTATCTAACGGGTGAGCCCCCATCCCTGGATTCGCTCGGTGATGAATCCTACTCCCATCTGAGTGACACTGAACATGATTATCTGAGTTGAACTGACTAACTGAACTGAACTGAGTAACTAAACTGATTAACTGAGCTGGTAGTATTTTCTTAGCTGAGTTAAGCTGAATTCACTGAGTTCCGTTGACTGAGGAAAAGCTACTTGAGATCTGAGGTTTGACTAAGAGTACTGAAATTACTGAGACTACTGAACTGCTGAGATTTCTGAGTTTTTCCTGAGTCACATGACTAACTGAAATCTATGGAACATAGCTTGACTGAGGATATCGTGAAACATGACACTGGCTCTAGGCACACAACTATAGTTTTTAGGTACAAGAACCCCCAGGACTCGATGGAAGGAAACTAACACACATGACTGACTTGATGATAAGAGTAGAGTCCACAATTCACAATATCATAAGTAGGGATTTCATACTAAGCATGGTTCTCAACAATCTATCATATGGATGGGAATGCATATAACATGTATATACTTGCATGGCTTCAATATCATGGTTATTCCATATCACAAAAATATCACGAGCATCTCATACAACATCTTCAATTCAAGAAAATAGCATGGGAATCACGTTGAACATAAACTTAGAACATGGAATAGTCATTTAGGACCTATTATGTCATAAAAGCATGATTTCTAATCTCTTAGGTATTTTCACAAACACCTTACATACACATCTTAGGCATAGGTGGATTCATCAATATTACAAGTATTCAACCACTAATTTCACACGTTTATACATCATATACCACCATAGCCTCATACAAACATACAAAAATCCCATCTTGGGCATCATCAAACTCTAACAACATGATCATCAACCATCAACACCATAAACATCATAATATATAATTTAAAAGATGGTTTTTGAGCTTTATGGATGAAAGGGATCCATAAATCAACACACGCATACCTTAGTTGGAAGTTTCCTTGAAATTCTACGATGAAATCTCTTGATTCTTAGAGCTTCTATGAAAATCCTAACTTGAGTTCTTGGTTGTTCTTGAGAGAAAATCAACAAAAAGAATGTATTTTGGTGTTATGGAGCTCAAATCCCGTGTTATAGAGTATATATAGAGTGGCAAAAGGATCAAAATGCCCTTAGGGACACGGGGGTTGAGTGCAGAAAAACTGGGCAAGCACTGGACTTAGCAGGCGCTGCCTGGCCTAGTCCACCGCTTTTAGCAGGCGTCGCTTGCCTTAGAGCGGTGCTCTAGGCCAGGCGACGCGGGCTTATCACGGAGAGCTACTATTTTGCAAACTCAAACGTGCCCTTACGCTATCCAAAATTTTTTGAAACTTACTCAGGATGTACTACAACCTTGCCCCATCGCAATGCAACTTGAAAATCCAAAAACGGAGGTCGGAAGGGTCATCAAATAAATTTCCGAAGTTCGGGAGCCTAAAATGAGACTAAGTGTTGAATCTTGAACACTTAGCAAAAATTTTCTAAGTCTTAGAGCTTGGAAAAGTTTAATGAGCTGAACTTTAGACATAGGATTTTACGGGGTATTACACCATTTTTTGAAACAATAATAGGCATTATAGCTGAGATTTTTTTTTTTTAAGAAAAGATGATGGGTTACGGATGAAGAACAATGTTAAAAGAAATTAATTGTTATGGTAATTTTGTTGATGAGATAAAGTTTATGGTGGTGAATATGGCGTAATGGAGGAAATGGAGGTTTTGAACATTGATAACAATAGAGGTTTTAGACATTGAAGAAGAAGGGAAAAAATTAAATTAAAAAGAAAAAATAAAAAATTATGAAAATAATAAATTTATTATTTTTTAGGATTATGCTGACGTGGTGCTGACTGGCAGCGCGTGTAAAACAGCACACCACATGCAAGTGGTGTAATACTTGACAGGGTGTAAAAAGTATCACTTTTTTATAATTAAGATGTGTAATAGGTCACTCATATAATTTAGGTGTAGATTCGACTTTTCGACTATAGTTTGGGGTGGCAAAGATGCCTTTTTCCATTAAGCTATTTCCACGAAAATGACCACAAAATTTAAAATCCACTTTCTAGTCATTTCGATTTGCTGGCTTGTTCTATACCATTTCTACACACCTTCTATATAATTTATATACATATCTTATACATATAAATATTCTATACGAAAATTATACATTTTCGATACACAATTTATACAACAATTGTACTTTGTTTTTAAATTTTTTTTTTACATATTTTATAGAACAATTAATTAATTTTTATACACATTTTATATATTTTTTATATATACTTTATACATATACATATTTGATAGAACTATACAATTTCTATATATATATCTTATTTAGATACATATTCTATATAATAATTATACCGTTTTTATATAATTATATTTAATTATTATTTCTAAAGAATTAAAAAAAGAAGAATATTTTTTTAGTTAAAAAATTTATAGCAAAAAAAAACTGAAATATTTTTAAAAGGACCGAATGATCCAAGTTGAAAACTGTATCAATATTGTATATGGACTGTATCAATATTGTATATGCACTGTATCTGAACTACATGGGTAAAATTGATCAAATTAAGAAAGGACTATAAAGTGAAAATAGTATACCCGAATAGCCACTTTTTGAAAAAATATCAAACTTGGGCTATTTATTTTAAAAAGTGCTACACAGTATCCTTTTCCCTTATATTATTACTCATCATTTCATTTATTTTTCAACATCTCGAGTTGATTTGAATTGGTATCAAAAGTTATTCAATTTCACAGATTATTAGAATTTTTTTGTAAATTTGATAATTAATTAACAAATAGTAACTTCATGTAATATTATATTGTAAATATTTATGTAACTAACATTTTAAAATTTAAATTAAGATTATAAAAATAATATATTTTTAAAAGTGGTCTGACCCGTAGAGGCCCGCAGCCCACGATGTGATTGGCTGAGCTTGCTATTTTCTGACCTGCCATATTGATGGGCCAACCCACCTGATTCGTCAAACTCCAAAGCCCATATAGGCTTATCCCGGATACGCTGGATCGGCCCATATTGACAGCTCTAAGTTAAGAAACACTTTTCTTTTCCCTATTTTAGCTCAGCCTATTTTAGACTATTTATTTATCAACTTAACTCATTTTATTTTTTAACTTTAGCTTAACTTATTTTAGTCTATTAATTTATTAATTTAATTTATTTTAATCCGTCCAAATTCAACGTGGAACAACCCATTTGACAGTTGATTCCCATAGTATAAATATTGAAGTAAAATCCAAAAATAATGTTCAGTTAAATCTCTGTGTAGTCTCTCGATTTTGTACTAATAAAAGGCGCCATCATCAAATTATAAGAATGACTTATTATCACCAACTTTTAGTGACTCTAAGCATGTAGGTGTATGTTATGGCCCATGGGTATAGTGCATAGCTCTGGCCTAAATCATTTCTACACCATATGGGATCGTTTGGTAGATTATACTAGAGAATATATTAATAAATAGACAAGAAATAGTTTTAGTATAACTAATTAATTTCAACATAAATAACTTTAGTATCACTAACTTCATCATTCTAATATACTGTATGCAAATTTTTAGCTAAACACACCTTTTTTTTTTTTTTTTTCATAAAAATGCTTGTTTTGAAAAATAAAGTCTTTGGCGAAATTTTTTAGAGAAAATAAAAGTGTTTTTGGAGAGTAGCAGAAATTATAAAAAGTATTTATTTGAAAAAATACTTTGAGAAAAATATACCTATAAGCACTTTTTAAAGTTTGGTTCAACATTAATTGTTGTTCAAAAGTATTTTAGTATTTTTCTGGTCAAATACAAATTGGTTCTTACAAAAAAAAATAGGGTCATCCAAAATCGAACCTAATTGATATGTCAACCGCAAATTTAGCTTATTGATTTATTGGTATTAAGTTATTGAATAAACGATTAATTAATGAATTAAAATTTTATAGTTAACGACGCGTGAGCAGATTTCTCGATTTGCTTAGTGGATAAATCATTGCCCTATTGTTTTATTAACTCATTTAGTATTATGTCGCTCCTTCATGCTCTCTATTTCGCTAGTGGGTACTCTAAGGGCTTCAACTATTCGTATCTCCTTTTTTTTATTCAATTTTTTTGTCCTTAATTAAACCTTTCAATTTCTCTATATATTTATCTATTCATCTTTCTTTCCGATGGGTTGCGAACTTATGATTCCCCTTTGGCTTTTCTATTTTTTTTTTTTTTGGTTCAATGGATTAAGTGCTACATTGGCCGATAATTGTTGATAATTGCTAATTCATTATCAAATCAACTAATAACTTATTAATTGGCTAAAGAATAGTACATATAAAAATTGATAACTGATAAGTCAGATCGCTAAGCATAATTATTCATTCGATCTGCCCGATAGGCAATCCTAACCAAAAGTGCATTTTTAAAAAATACACTTTTCAAAAATAAATCAAATTTTAGAAGTTCAACACATGCTATAGGTTAGAATAAACACGGTTTTAAACAAACTATCTAGACAATTGGAGTGCAACACATCCACTTGTCCTACTATAGGGAAAAGAAATACAATACTTGACCTAATAAAGGAACACAAGATACAACACAAGTTTGATTAAACTACTTAAAGAGCATATCAACTACCACAACATCATAGTAAAAAGTTTATTAGAATGCACATAGTTCAAACAAGAATGTATCTCTGAAATAACGGTGATTGATAGAACTATTTGATCATAGTTTCCCGTATGAATACTGTGCCGAATATGAAACTTGTGATTGGTAAAAGAAATAGCTAAGCAACATTATCAAAAGAGTAAGTTATTTGTTCGATCCGCAATAATAAAGATTGCATGGTGTACAACAAATATTATAGGGGAAAATAAAACGACAACATAGCCCTTGAAGTTTTCTTAACTTTGGCATCAATATGATCTCTGTAGATTTAAGATTTGTGTGCTCAAGGTTTGCTTCCCCAGAAATTAAGCCATTCAATATTGTACCAGACTCACCGTTGCCTAGGCAGCAATAAAGCACGATAATTGTGACCACACTACTAGAAAAAAAATGAAAAACCGACCACAGAATGTGGCCGGAAAAAATCGACAAGTGGTCGGTTTTTAAATTTATTATTTTTTTGTAAAAAAGCAACCACATGCGGTCGCTTTTATATTTTAAAAAATTTAAATAATTATTTAAATAAATTTTATATTAATTATAATTTATTTTACAAATAAAAATTTTAAAAAAATAAAGAAAACCGACCACATGTGGTCGTTTTAAAAAAAAAAAATTTAAAAATATTTTTAGAAACCGACCACAAGTGGCCGGTTTTTAAAAATTATTTTTTAATTTATTTTTAATAAAACCGACCACTAATGGTCGATTTTAAAAAAAAATAATTGAAAAACATTTTTAAAAACCGACCACAAGTGGTCGGTTTATAAAAATTGTTTTTAATTTTTTTTTTTTAGAGAATCCGATTACTAGTGGTCGATTTTTAATTTAAAAAAAAGAAAAAGAAAATACTTTTCAAAGAACTGACCACTTGTGGTCGGTTTTTAATTTAATAAAAAACGAAAATACTTTTAAACATAATCTTTATATGTAATCAATAACTATATATATGTAATCAAATATATATATTAGTTTCATAAAAACAATTATTCTTAATCAGTATAATAATTTTTTGAAATTACATTGATCACACATAGTCGATAATCAGTATAATAATAATAAAAATCAATCATTCTTTAAATTTTTGAAAAAATTACACTTAAAAATATATCAAATAAAATAAAAAAATTATGTTAAACATAATCTTTATCTTTAACTTATGTTTCAATATATAAACTAAATATTTTCCTTCGTATATACATTAAATGACGTTAAACATGCATAATTTGTGTAATGAATATGTGTGCGTGTGTGTCTATATATATATATATATATATATATATCACGTAGTGATCGATTGATGAACGATTTAATCAAAACCTAATATATTAAGCTAATCAAATATAATTAACCGATCACTCATCTGAGTATGTATATGAAACACGTCGCATTATATTATTGGATAATATACTTGTGTATGTATGTGATATATATAGTATGTATTTAGAACTTGATATAGCCGATAGTGTGTATATGTGTGTGTATGTATAGGTATATATATGTGTGTGTGTGTGTGTGTATGTATGTGTGTGTGTATCTCGTGTAGTGACGTATGCAGTAATCGACAATTGTGTGTGATGTTTATATATGTGTATATGTGTGTGATGTTTATATACTTATTTGAAAGTTGATAGACAACTGAATATTTGTATATATATGTATATCTCGTGTAGTGACGTATACAACAATCGGAAGCTCGATAACTGAATCTGTATGTCAAAATATTTTGAATAATACATTGATATCATACTATTGAGGAAATAGATATACTATTTAGTGTGAATATGTAGATACGCGTATATTGTTGAAGTTGTAATAATGTAAGACAAGTAATCAATAATTTATTTGATTAACATATTGTATTATGAGGTATATATATATATATATCAATGAATTTTATAATTTATGATAAATTTTTGGTTAGTTAGAATTTAATTATGATATTATATATATAATATCGTAATTAAAAGCCAATTAAACAAAAAATTATCGTAAATTATAAAATTCATTGATATTATTATACGATTGAGAAAAATATACTATTCGGTTTATTGTTATAAATGTTATAGAATTTATTAAAAAATTAATTTGTTTAAAATTAATTTTAATTTGTTAATTGATTGATTTATTAATTGTACTAATTAAAATATTTTTTTTATTATTTTGTCAAAAACCGACCACAAGTGGTCGATTTTCAACAAAATAATAATAAAAAATATCTTAATTATATAACTCCTACCCGACCCCACCCAGACATAACCCGACCCAACCTAAAATACTAATTAGTCGACTGCCCTAAACACACACACACAAAAATCACGCACAAACACACAAAAATACCATAAACACACCCAAAATTTTCCTTCCAATTGCAAGCTCCGGCGACTGCTCCGGCAAGCTCAGCTCAGGCAAGCTCACCCTAAACACATGTTGTATTTTGTAAAATTTGTGCTTTTTGAGGTTGATTTATAGGTGTACTAGTTTATATAATTGTGAAATTTATAATGGTGAAGATTAGGTTAGTTTGAACTAGTTTTTTTCACCTCTTTTGAAGCTTGAATTTTGTTAAGTTATTTACAAAATTTTTGAGATATACACATAATTGTTTGAACTAGCTTTGCTTGTTTAGCTTGTTATTTTTTATTTTGAATGGATTTTATGGTTTAGCTTGTTGTTTTTGACGAGGGTTTAGCTTGTTGTCTTTAAAGTGAATGGATTTACTTTTATGGTTTAGCACTTTAGCTTGTTGTTTTTGATATGAGTTTTGCTAAATCACTCAAAGTTGGAATATGTTGTCTTGATTTTTTAAGGTTCTTGATTGGGTGATCGGTTATATCTTTTACTTTAATTTAGGGAAAGTAAAGGTAAGTTAATTTCTCTTGATTCACTATTGTTGTTATCTTCTTGTTATTGTTCATATTGAAGTCTAGTGAAGCCGTGCGTGGCCTTATTCGATTCACTAGCATTGATGTTATGTTCTTGTTATTGTTTATATTGAAGTCTAGTACAGCCGTGTGTGGCCTTGTTCAATTTACTAGCATTATTGTTGACATCTTGTAGGTCTTGTTGTTGCTTGTTTCTTGAATGTGATTTTGATAGGTGACTTAGTTGCTTGAAAATGGTTAAGTCTAGGGACTTGAAAGGGATTTTTTTTTATTTTGAATGTGGTTTGGTAGGTGACTTAGTTGCTTGAAAATGGTTAAGTCTTGGGACTTTAAAGGGGATTTTTTTATTTTGAATGTGGTTTGGTAGGTGACTTAGTTGCTTGAAAATGGTTAAGTGTAGGGACTTTAAAAGAGATTTTTTAGTTTTGAATGTGGTTTGGTAGGTGACTTAGTTGCTTGAAAATGGTTAAGTCTAGGGACTTTAAAGGAGATTTTTTTTGGTTTTGAATGTGGTTTGGTAGGTGACTTAGTTGCTTGAAAATGGTTAAGTTTAGGGACTTTAAAGGGGATTTTTTTGTTTTGAATGTAGTTTGTTAGGTGACTTAGTTGCTTAAAAATAGTTAAATTCTTGGGACTTGATCTAATTAGTTGAATCTGATCGATTGCATAGATGAAACCTGCTTATAGCTGGATATATCAATGAAATAATAATAATATAATAGGTATTTGGGAGGAATTTGTTGAAGGTGTCAAAAGATTTGTTGAACATGCTAAGTCACTTGATATTTGGACACGTTATTGGTTTATTTGTTGTTCTTGTGTTAGATGTGATGGTATAAATCTTATAAGTGAAGAAGATGTAAAGGAACATCTTTATAGAAAGGGGTTTCACGAGGACTTTTTAAGATTGCATGGTATTCATGGGGACGTTGCGCAAAAGAACTTTGTTGTTGGAGAAAGTAGTAGGTCTGCAGGGCATAATGAATATCTAGATACTAGGATGACAGAAATGGTGCACGATGCTTTTAGGATGCAGCACGGGGTTGACATTAAGAAAAATGTTGAAGATGTTCCTAATAGCGAAGCGGGCAATTTCTATAAAGAATTGCATGCTGCTAGTCATTCTTTGTTTGACGGGTGTTCGCACTCTCGTTTGTCTGTTGCTGTTAGATTATTAAGTATTAAATCTGACTGGAATATTGCTGAAGGAGGAATGAACTCAATGATAGACCTTATTAAAGAGTTAGTTGACCCCATCTTAGAAGTTCCTGATTCTTTTTATAAGGCAAAAAGATTGGTGTCAAAGTTAGGTCTCTCCTCGATTAGAATTGATTATTGTGAAAATGGCTGCATGTTATACTGTAAGGAAGATGCTAACCTAGAGTTTTGCAAGTTTTGTTAGCACTCTCAAGATAAGAGTGGTTCTACTGAAAATAAAATTGCTATTAAGGCGATGCATTATATACCTCTTATACCTAGGTTGAAGAGGTTGAATGCTTCAAACAGCTCAGCTCCTCATATGAGATGGCACAGTGAAAATAAGAGGCCCACTGGTGTTATGTGTCATCTATCTGATGGAGAGGCTTGAAAATATTTTGATGCAACTTATCTAGATTTTGCAGCTGAGTCACGAAATATTCGATTGGGATTATGTGTTGATGGGTTCTCTCCTTTTTCAGTTGGTGGTGCGCCATATTTATGTTGGCTTGTATTTATCATTCCTTATAATCTTCCTTCTAAAATGTTGATGACTAGTCCCTATATATTTCTGAATTGTGTTATTCCTGGCCCGCGTAATCCAAAAAGAAAAATAGATGTCTACTTCCAACCTTTGATTGATGAACTTTAAATTTTATGGCATGAGGGGGTTGAAACTTGGGACATCTCTCTTAAACAGAATTTCAATCTATGTGTATATCTAATGTGGACTGTTAATAATTTTCTTGCTTATGGAATGTTGTCTGAGTGGATGATAGCTGGAAAGCTGGCTTGTCCATACTGCATGGAAAAAATAAAATCTTTCATATTGAGACATGACTGGAAAAATTCATGGTTTGATTGTCATCATTGTTTCTTGCTGCCTGATCATGAATTTAGGAGACTCAAGAATGCATTCAGAAGGAATAGAAGGGAACATGATGGTCCACCTCCAAGGATGTCTGGTCATGACGTCTGGGAAATAGTTCAGGATTTCGCTAAAGACAGTGAGGAACGATTGTACAGGCTTGATGGATATGGCGTTTCGCTTAACTGGACTAAGCAAAGTATATTTTGGGAGTTAGAATATTAGCCAGATAATTTACTTAGAAATAATGTTGATGTCATGCGTACTGAGAAGAACTATTTTGACAACGTGTTCAACACAGTTATGGATGTCGCCGGCAAAACAAAGGATAATACTAAGGCCAGACTTGACTTACCAGAATATTGTAACCGGAGAGAATTACACTTACAACAGGGGCCCAACGACAATGTTCTTAAGCCCAAGGCTAGTTTTACATTCAAGTTGGATCAAAAGCATCAAATATGTGAGTGAGTTCAAAGTTTGAAGATGCCCGATAGATATGCCTCAAATTTGGGAAAGAGAGTTGATATGACATAAGGAATCTTGCATAGAATGAAAAGCCATGATTGTCATGTTTTCATGGAACAATTACTTTCAACTGCTTTTATCGATTTACCTAAAAACATATGAAAACCAATATCAAAGATCAGTTTGTTTTTCAAAGACTTATGTGCCATCACATTAAAAGAAGAAAATCTGGTGTGAATGGAAAGTAATATTGTTGTTATCACCAACAAGCTGGAGAAGATTTTCCTGTCAACGTTCTTCGATGTGATGGAACATTTTCCCATTCACTTGTGCACGAAGCTCGACTAGGCGGTCCAATTCAAACTAGGTGGATGTATCCATTTGAATGGTAAGCATTTGCAACATATTTAAATTCATACATATCTTTTTTAAATATAGTAAACATCTAACCTTAAAATTGTACAGGGCAATTGAAAAATTGAAAAGGAGTTTAAAAAACAAACATAGGGTGGAAAGCTCTATAGTTCAGGCATATCTTGCAAGAGAAACTTCTCAATTTTGTTCATACTACTTTCGTAATGAAGTTGCTTGTTCAAAAAACTGATCGAATCGTCACCAGGGCGATGTGAATGAGCCTCATTTACAACCGATATCAATTTTCAATCAATTTGATTGTAAGGCTAAAAAGACCATACCTCGTCGGCTCACTCCCATGGAGTGCAAATCAGTAACTTTGTATGTCATGCTGAATTGCCCAAAAATTGAGCCCTTTCTGAAGTAAGGAGATTAAAATTTTAACATATCTTATTTTTTTACTCATTCCCTTAAAGAAACTAATCGTGTTTCCCATGTTGGATGTTCAGTTCATTTAAGACTCAATTCCACGAAAATCAAGTGTATGCATCCTTTGCAACATGATTTAAAAATGAGGTTCGTAAATGTATTAATATTTCTATAAAGTTTAAACATTTACACATTCCTCAACTAAAATATATATATGTATAATATTTTTAGGTACACCATTCACCAAATGCAGCCATATACGATCAGCTCTTGAGAGATATTTCTTTGGGTCCAGTTGAAACTAATGCAATGTCCCAATATAAAGTAAATATGTTTAAATTTTTCACTGAATAACACTCCAGAACAAGGAAAACAAACAATAGTGGTGTAAGGTTAAGGGTGATGATGATGTTGATTACTTTGGCATCATACACGAGATCTTAGAACTAGAGTATGCTGATTTCCTAATAAAAAAAATTATCATCTTTCGATGTAAGTGGTTTGATCCAAGCACAAGAGGCACAAGAATACATAGGGAGCATAACATTATTGAAGTGAAGCACAATAGGTCGTATCCTATTTATGATCCATTTGCTCTAGTGCAAAATTCTAAACAAGTGTATTATGCTTCTTATCCGTTGTGTAATGACAAGTCTGATTGGTGGACTATAATAAAAACAAAGCCTATAGGCCGGATGGAAGTTGAGAATGTGCTGGAGACTACGTATCAAAATGAAATGCAGATTGATCACCAGCTAGTGGATGTTGAATTAGTGGACGGTTTGAATCACCCGAAAAATATATTTGAAGAAGTTAATATTGCGGTAGGAGATGAGAAAACCTCCGAAGAGGGTGAATAGTTTAGTGGAGAGTCTTCAGAAGAGGAGGATTAATTGTGTAGGTTGTATTTATTATGTATTGATGTCTTTATGCTTTGTACTATATATTTACCTGTATGTTTCTTGTCTAAGATTGATATGTAATATACTATTTAAGTTTGTTGTTTTCACTTTTTCATGATTTATATAGTAATAAAAATATTCTTGTCTATATCTCGTGTTGTATTAGAGCGATTTAAAATGTGAATTAGTAACTTGAAATTAGTTACTTAGAATGTTTTCTTATATATTCATTTTGTAGGAACTAACTACTTGTTAACTTAACATAATTTAGATGTCAGGCATAGGTGACAAGGGTAAGGAAAAAGTTGATACTACGAAACCAAAAAAGAATAGACAACCTACGGCTTATAGATGACCGACAGGTATTTATATATCTGAGGGTTGGTTTGCTGACGCGACAACACTACCCTCATATTCTAGGTTGTCTGAGGATTCGATACCTACTCCTACGCATGTGGGGCCACTACATGGGTCTATACCGACTCATTCTTCTCCTATGACCGTACCACCGCCAGCACAGTGCTATCGAATGGCCGCTGGCCCCTCCAGACATCTACCATCATCGATACCCTCCTGTAGCAGTCATGTAGCTTTGCACAGTACTTCTGTTGGATCTATTGGGTTGTCAGATATTCAGCTCGGAGGCACTCCATTTGGTGTTTCAGATCCGCCCACCAGTGCATCCACCATCACTTACTAGGCAGCCAGGAGACAAAGATGATTCTGGGAGGATTTATCTTGTTCCAGTTGCGAGAGGGTAAGATTTCTAAATATAATAACGTTACTCATTTTTTCATTACTATATTATTATGCTCTATGAAATTACTGTTTGATCTTGTGTTGTAGGTTTAGGCTGGATGCTGGAGTTGGACAAAAGGCGCGAATATGCATTACTCAGTACTTTAACGGCTACTGGACCAACTGGCAAAAGGTTCCAGAACTTGATAGGGATAGAATGTTTGAATAATTTAAGATAAGGATTTAACTTATCAACTACTTATTAACGCTTTGTTAGAACAAAAGATTGAATATTATATTTTTATTGTAGAAATTTTACTGGTGGGATGATGCAAATGCATTTCTTATATAGAAGAACTTTTTCATAAGATGTAGAGCCAGATTTAACGATCTCTTGGATTATGCCCGAAAGAAATTGGTAAAACCTAAGTGGATTCCTGAACCCGCATGACAACTTTATCTTCGCCATTGGAGTAGCGCAAAATACCAATTATTGAGGGAAAAAAGAAAGAAAGCCCGGGCATCATCCAAGGGTGGCTTCGTACATACTGCGGGTGCTAGAAGTTCTCTTGCTGTGTTGAAAAAAATGGTACGTAATTTTTACAGTTTTAATTATTTTTTTTATTTAATTTTTTTTATTATTTGAACATTGATAATTTTTTATATGCAGGAAAAAGAAAAGGGTCGGCAAATACCAACTGGTGATCTATTCGAGAGACTCATCTGAAAAGGAAAAAGAACCCGACTGATGAAGATGTCTGGGTTGAAGCTCGTGCAAAAGCTGTCCACGTAAGAAACAAATTTTGAATTTATAAATCTTTTTCTCAAGTTGATATTATTCAACTATAACTACTTTAATATTTTTTGACTTTTAGTGTTAACTTTACTTTGAATATAGGATGAATATACGCATCTCGTTGGTGAGTATCATAGTATTCAGCCTCCTGAAAGTCAGGGTGACCCAATACCCTAGCATTTATAGGAGGAGTTATGGACAAAAGCTGTAGGTCCTGCAAATAGAGGCCATTTCTACGGATACCACACATAATTTTTTGGCGATAATATTAGGTGTTCGTCCGGCGCTGTATACTCTAGCTCTTCAGTTGATAGAGAAACCATTGAAAGACTACAAAATACGGTTTCTCAACTCACTGAAGAGCTTGCTGAATAGAGAGAGAGGTTTGCTGAACAGAGAGAGGCAGAAGAAGACGGAGAAGGAAACAATATCACAAATCAAGATGTTGTAGCAGCGGTTCAACTCTTTCATTCAGACTGCGGGGGTTATTCCTCTGTGTCCTGGTGATGCAGTTCGGGCTGCAAAAGGTCTAGGCCCCCTGGATGATTTCAGCACGGATGATAATATGGAAGACGAGGACGAATTCGATGATGATGACTTTTAGTTTTTTGATTTTTGTATGTGTTGTATTTTGAATTTAGACATTTTGTTGTTTGAAACTATTGTTGTAGTTTTTTCATACTCACTTTTGTTGGACATTTTGTATGTGCTGTACACTTTTGAAAGTATTTACATTTGGTTTTTGGTTGTTGTTGCTGCTGTATTTGATTTGGTTATTGTTGTATTGCATTGTTGTTGTTGTATGCTGTATTTGGGTTTTGATTTTAATTTTTTTTAGAAATTCCCAGAAAAATCAACCACAAGTGGTCGGTTTTTGAAATTATTTTTTGCAGAAAACCGACCACAAGTGGTCGATTTTATATTAAATTTAATTAATTAATTAATAAAAACTGACTACTTGTGGTCGGTTTTTATTTAATATTAAAATTAATTAATTAATTTAATAAACAACCGACCACTTGTGGTTGGTTTTTCTTTTCCTAAAATTATTTTTTTCAATTTTAATAAAATAATAATAAATTTTAAAAACATATATATATTTTTTTAAAAAACGACCACTTGGGGTCGGTTTTTAAAAAACTACCACTACTTTACCGACCACACATTTTGGTCGATTTTGTGGTCAGAAATTGACGAAAACCAACCACATGTGGTTGGTTTTACCCTTTTTTTAGTAGTGCTACAACAGTCAAACAGAATTGTGTTTGCTTCATAATGCCCATTGATATTTAGCACTTGTTCTGGTAAGTTTTATGAGGAGATATATTGTTAACTCATGGAGTTCAGGTAGAGGTTTATATAGAAAAAAAATTGCATCTTAATATGGTTGTGAAGCATAAATTAAAGCTAGATAGTGGAGGTATTCTTTTGAATTAAGTAACCTAAAATAATTTAATGGGCAATCACTTAGCTAGGTTGACCAATTTAAAATTTTACTCCCTTGTTTGGCTCACATTAATAAAAAAGTAGTACTTGTACATATTATTAAAGTATCTGCAATTATTTTAAACTAATCTGGAATTGTCAGCATTACCGACCCTATGCCTCAATTCATGGATCTTGTTTGCTATTATTATACTATTCTCGTAGATCATAGTATTGTCCGATTTGTTTTATTTTATTCTAGTAGGTAAAAGTGTTCATAGGTCGAGAAAAAAAAAAAACCAAACGCGAGCCAAACAAAATCATGAACACCCTCCTAGTAGTATTTGTATGTGAAAGTATGAGAGTGATTCTTTTGTTAAAAAGTTAGTAAACAGGTGTGAATTTTAGAGGTATACTCCTATTTCGTTTCGTATAGAAGCAAAGCTTACTTTTCCTTATTATTATTGTGCTGAAGTGTTTAGTTGTCACTTTTTTGTTTTCAATAAGGATTCGTTCATTACTTGCATGGGCTTCAAACTTGATTTGTAGAGAAAAAAAAATAGAAATTTCTTTTTCAGTGAAAATAAAATTGAATATGAATTGTAAGCAGTGGCGGACTCATAATTCTATGTTTGTGGGTGCTTACTTCTATAACATAGAATTATTTAAACATGATATTTCCCTCATTTCATATTAGTTGATATCTTACTAAAATATACTTTTTAAATTGTTTGTCCACTTACTAAATCAAGATAAATTATTTAAAGTGTTTTTATTTTACCCTTATAATTAATATTCCTTGAAAGTGTAAAACTAAGTTTATAAAATTTCAACTTCCAAGAACGTATCTTAAGGGGTAAATTAGTAAAATTATCTTTTTTATTTACGATTACTTAAGAAAAGTAAAAATTTGATTTTTTAAGAAGTAAAATCTAAAAGTGATCAACTAATATGATACGAAGATAGCAGTTTAAAAGTTAATGAGAAAACTACAATTAATATTTAGCATAGTAAAAAAAATCACTTTTGGGAAAAAAATGAATTGGTTTGAAGGATTTCTTTTAGCAAATAACAAAAAATTCTTAAAATAAAACAAGAGAAAATGACATTTTTTTCACAAGAAGTTACTAAATTGTAAAATAAAACTGTAAAGTAAATTTAATTACAGTATTACGCAAAGAAAGTGAAAAAGAAAAAGAAAAAGAAACTAAAGAAAATAAGGAGAAAATATCAATAAGTGCTGATGCAAATAGGAATCGAATCGTGCACCTCCCCCTCTATTAACAACCTTAATTCCAGCAAGCAAATCAACACAGCTATCAGCCCTTTGTTTTATTGGGTGCTGCGTGTTTTATATATCTCTTTTTTGAGATATTTCTATATAAATATATAACATTCACATCGGAGTCAATGGGTGCTCGAGCACCCATAAATTGTACGTGGGTTCACCCCTGATTGTAAGTTCGTGTAACAATGTTTTAGGAGCTAAATTAAAATCTATTAAGAAATACTCCTTCCATCTCAAAATAGTTGACATGTTAATTTTTTTTTGTCTCAAAATAATTTGCATATTTAAAAGATCAACAGATAATTAACCATTTTTTCAACTCTACCCATAGTTATAATTATTTTAGAATCAAGAACACGTAAATAGATAAAAATTAAAAGAATTAATAAGAAATATGCTAGTCAAAACACACTCCTAATTAATTTTTTCTTAAAAATTGTGTATAATCTTAAGAAATAATACATACTTATTATTTTGAGACAAAAAGAGTTGTAAAATTGTGTCTTATTTAATGTGGAATGTCTCGTTGTTACTTTCTCTGTTCCAAAATAATTGAATTGTTCATTATTTAAGATAAATGTTGAATTTTTTTTTCAATTTTACTCTTCATTAATTAAATTTACAAGGATTAGTTCCAATGATCATTATTAATGTTTTCAAATTTGAAAAGGACAAAAATAAAAAAATATGACTAATTTATATCTTTATTTTTTTTTTCTTAAGATGTATGACAGATTGCAATAATTCAATTATTTTTAAAATGAAGGGAGTAATTGTCTAACTTGCCTTGATATAATTGCACGGGGGACTGGGCCAGGGGGCTGGTTAGGGAGATCGGACGAAATTCTTGATGGGCCTGTTAGACTGATCCAGTTTGGATACCGGTATATGGCCCAACAGGGCGTCAGCCCGCTACGGCTTCTTTTTATAGTTAACAAACTATTAGTCACTTGTTTTAATTTAAAATAGTAGTTCTTAAATAAAAATACCCCATTATAAAATATAAAACAAAGACAAGAAGAATAGAGAGAGAAGAAAGAGACTTCTTTATTTCTTTCGAGGGATTATTGAGGGATGAATTACAATGAAGGAAAATCCATTTATTTATAGGAAAAACTAACCTTGGGGTTTGTAACTTTTTCATAAATAGACATACACAATATATGATAAAGTAGGTATTCACTATATATGTAAAGTAGACATTCACTATATATGGAACATTTATAACACTCCCCCTTGAATGTCTAATTGATAGATAATACGTATAAATGCTGCCTCATTAAAAACCTTATAAGGAAAACTCTGCGGGATAAAACCTCGTAAGAGAAAAAGAGTACAACACGTATTAACTCCACTTAATGAGAACATCCTTGAACCTTTGCATTCCGATCTTGTGCACCATCTTCTTGAAAGTTGCAGTTGGACGAGACTTGGTGAATAATCAGTCATATTTTCACTGGAACGAATTTATTGCATGTTAATATCACCATTCTTTTGGAGCTCATATGTAGAAAAACTTTGCTGAAGTGTGTTCCATTCTATCTCCTTTTATGAATCCTCCCTTAAGTTGTGCTATGCATGCTGCATTATCTCCGTATAAAATTATAGGTATATTGTCACATTTCATATCACATTTTTCTCGAATGAGATGTATCATGGATTTCAATCATACACATTCTAGGCTTGCTTCATGAATAACTATTATCTCAGCATGGTTCGATGAAATGGCTAGATAGACTGTTTTGTATATCTTCAAGATATGACAGTATCCCCACATGTGAACACATTGTATGTTTGAGATCGAGATTTATGCAGGTTAAATAAATACCTAGCATCAGCATAATTAATAAGATCGAGACTGCAATTTTTAGAATAATATAAGATCATGTGTTTGATCCCATTTCGATGTCTCCTAGCAGGGGGCAAAACTATACCTTGCTAACAAATTAATCAAAACGGCTATATCAGACCTTGTAGTATTTGCAAGATACATAAGTGCACAAATTTCACTAAGATATGATACTTCATAACCAATACAAATTAGTATATTTCTTATTTCAGCAAGTAATCTATTGCTTTTGAAAACTCTCTAAGAGTTTCAACAATTTTCAAGCTATAAGCTTATACAATATAAGGATTATAAATAAGTTTCTCGAAAACTTTTCTATGCTTCAAACATTTTGAATCCTTAAAGGTTTTCATGTAAATTTTGTCAAGTGACAATGCTCAAAATTTCATGAGTGACATCTTCAAGTGTTTGAATTGCAAATCAAATAAGTTTTATGCTTACCAAGATGCATCCTTTCATGTCACTTGATAAATGTTCTACGTCAGCATGCTTAAATAAACGTAGAATTCAGATCCTCGTAATCTTTCACTTTATTGTGTCAATATTATATCACAAATACTAATTATATATCATTTTTTATCGGTTCACAGTGTGTCATAATATTTTAAGATTTCATCACTTCAGTATTTTTAGGTACCTAAACCTTTCATAAGATTTCATGAAGTGTTATATCGTAGGCTCTTCAAGAACGCATTGCCTTCTTATTATGATTATTTGCTCCGTATTCTTTTCAAGGATTATTTCATTTGAAATTAATTGGTCTATCAAGCTTCATATATGCATAGACTTTGTCCTTTAGGGACACAAAATAGGAGCACTTGCAGCTTAAATATGAGATGCTTTCGGCATTTGACTTGAATTATCTTTTGAATGAGGATCTGGCGATAATTCCTGACATATTTCATAGCTGCTTATAATCTCCCTCTTACGTTAGGAAAACTAACATACATCCTCCATATTCTTTGAGGAATTCATTTTTGTGCATCATGGCATATTTATTAATCGTATACCATACAGCAAAACTATTAGACGGACAACGTGTGATTCCTGACTTAGAACCAACTTTGAGGGAAAATTAATCATAATTTATTGGTTTGATGCCTACAAGTACTTTTGTATATAATATTTCAAACCAACACATTTAGCTTTTGTTCTCAATGGTTTAACTATTTATTGAAGGCATTCGATGCTAAACCATCATCATCAACATGAATTATCTTAATTATACAATCTGAAAGTTATTCTCTTAACTCAAGTTTATTGAGCAAGCAACTTTATGAATGTCAAACTGCAGGTTGACAATAAATGTACATGTGATCATCTTATTAATGCATCTTTTCAACATATCACATGATAGGTGAACGAGCCCATATTCACCTTTTATAATTTTTAGATTTTAAGGGATTCAATCCTAACATTAGTTGGTCCAACCAACTTATCATGAGAACAAGCAACATTAAAAGCTCGAAAAGAATTTTTGAATTCTTCAGTATGTTTTAATACTTAATATGCACATCTTTGGTATGTCGCAATAGTTCGTATCAACTTATAAACTTTTATATTAGTAAACTCCAAGTTTACCATGACATGTACTTTTTTCTTTAGCAAATTTCAGATTTACTTTGATATGAATAGATTTTAGATTTAATACTTGAAAAGTAGATTTCAGAATAACTCCTTTCAATTATTCTACCTCCTTCGAAGTTGAATTGTGGTACCATCACAATCAAGTGCACGTTTATATTGATGAGATTTACTAAATATCATCACATTCACCCTAGGGAATGGATCTATGCTTATAACAATTAAAATTCTCATTCCTATAAATGAAATATAATCGTTCCTTAAGCTTATGAAATTGATAGCTTATAACCTTTTTCAAGATATTGCTATTACAAGAGCAAATCGAGGCATACATATGATTTAGGAAATTTTTCTCTAACATATCTTATGCGTGTGAAAATGTCATCACTTTTGATGATCATTATCATATTATCCTTTCACGTTTATCTTCATACATTCAATCGATTTGTCTTCTTTCAGACGTATTATACACTGCTACCACATTCACTTTAGGGAATGAAGCATATTTGATGAGACAGATTTAATATTTTTTCACCAAAGGCATTATTTTACCTTACCCATTATTATATCATAAATATAATGCATTGAGATTCAAACTCAACGTCGTATTCATATAGAACCGTCTTAGATAATAAATCGATGGGACTTAAATCCAACATATTATCATCTCTTTTGATAATATTATTCTTGAGGAATAAATTTAAAACATAAATGATTCCAAACCAATTATTTTTTCTCAAATCCAATAATAATTATATCATTAGTAGCAAAAGACAAATAACCATGAAATTACCTTTAAATTTATAATCTCACCTTGTTTGGTAGAGTCTCATGCTGATAGCGTGTTATAAAATATAAAAAATACAAGAAGAATAAAGAGAGGAGAGAGAGACTTCTTTATTTTTCTTAAGGGATTATTGAGGGACTAATTACAATGAAGGAAATCTCCTTTATTTATAAGGAAAACTAACCTGAGAAAATTGAAGAAAACGTGTCTTTTAAGTCTTGATTGAAGGATTGGTGACATTGACCAACTTAAAAGGTCAAACATCATTAGGAAACTTGATTAAGTTAATTATGGACTTGATTAATATTTTCAAAACTTTCTAATCTTTTCAAAAATATAAATCAACCCACACCCCTCTTCAATCCAAATCAACCGGTCTCTCTCCTCTCTCTTTCTCTTGATAGCTTCTCTCAACTCTCTCCCAACCAATAGTTCTGCAAAATTCTCCCTTTAATCCCAGCGACTTTAACCTCCGGCAAAAAATAGTCGGGCGAGTTCCCTTTTGATTTTTGATCCTCAATCGACGTGAAGACTTCGCCAGCAATAACAACTTTGAGTTCTTCGTCGTCCCATTTTATTTTTCATAGGTAAAAAATTATGAAAAAATAGAGAAACTTGATCCAACTACTCTTCTAGTGTTGAAATGTGGACTGAATAAAATCCTAATTTCTGGAATTTCTTCTTCTTGTTGTCGTACTGTTGAGTCAGATTGGTTGGTGATTTTTGTTCACAGTTGATGTTCTTAGTGTGTGTGTGTGTATGATGTATTGGTGTTGCTGGGTTGATTTGTTTTTTGTCTTGGTAAAAATGCTATTTCAACAGATGAAATATATAAGCAATAGATTAAGACGTCTGATGCAACAGATGAAAACACCTGATGTAGTAGATGAAAATATCTGATGCAACAGATTAAAATTTGATACAACTATAAAAATCTGATGCAACAGATGAACAATCTAACAGATCATTCGTCTGTTGCGACAACCGACTCTTCTGTTCGGAAGAAATTTAAACAATATTGATCCAATAGATAACTCATTTTGCAATAGATGAGTAATATGTTTCAATAATTCAGAGATCTATTTTTATTGTCTCCAATGGTTTACACATCCATTGCAATAGGTCGGTTATATGTTGCAACAGATAATATACCTGGTACAATAAATATGTGATCTATTTTTACTATTTCCAACGGATTACTCATTCGTTGCAGCAGGTTGATTATATATTGCAACAGATAAACTACCTGGTGCAATAGATTTGTGATCTGTTATTACTATATCCAATAGATTATTCATCCGTTGCAACAAGTTGATTATATGTTGCAACAGATAAACTACCTGGTGCAACAGATATGTGATCTGTTAGTACTATTTCCAATAAATTATTTATCCTTGAAATAGGTTGGTTACATGTTGCAACAGATAAACTGCCTAGTGCAACAGATCAGAGATCTATTATTACTGTTTCCAATGGATTACTCATCCGCTGCAACAAGTTGGTTATATGTTACAACAGATAAACTACCTGGTGCAACAGATTAGAGATCTGTTTTTATTATTTCTAATGGTTTACTCATCCATTACAATAGGTCGGTTATATGTTGCAACAGATAACATACATGGTGCAATAGATGTGTGGTCTCTTGGAACTATTATTTTACCATTGTGCATGTTAGATTTACTGTTATCCCTTTTTAATGATGCATTAATCAATTATAATCTATTTTATGTTTTTGTTAATTTAATATAATATGGCTCTCAAAAGAAAAGAAACCGAATCAAGTACAAGTAAAGGAAAAAGTGCAGCAGCTCGGCTACTTTCACCACTCTATGAGCTTGCTTTACAAGCATTATCTCAATCAGGAGCAGAAGATAATGAACACGGGGAGGAGAAATGTCACAAAAGGGATGATCCAAATGCTAATAGCCCTTTCACTGAAGAGTTGGTCAAAACCTTTAGCATTGATTATTATCCTGTGAGAATGCAGTGCGATACTGCCACAGACTTAATTGGTGATTTCGTGGTTAAGTCAACCATGGAAAAATCTTTCGACGCCTTCAGAAAAATCCTTTGAGAACAAAAAATGGATGCTTATTTTAGGGAAAGTTGCTTTGGGTAATATCTTGATTTGCCAATGGACAATAATGCTCGTTTCCAGATGAATATGGTATACGATCTTCTCAAGCGTAGGTTTATGTATGAAAACAAAGAAAAGATGGATGAGGTGTGGATAAATTACTATGGCAT
>NC_061116.1:182207785-182210457 GCF_002878395.1 Capsicum annuum
TCCTTTTCTTTCTATCCTCTTTAGGGTTATCATAACCTTTTTTCTCTTCTCTTTCTCTTAAAGATCCTTTCGAATCTAAATCGATCCATATGTTAGATTCCTCAACTGAAATTGCTGTTTTGATCCTCTTTTGACATTAAGGTATGGTTCACTATTGCTCTTTTATTCTCGTCTTCTTCTTTGCAAGTTATTTACATATTTTTTTTATTTAATTACCATTTACCCATATCATATTTATTTTAAAAATTTGAAGGAAAATTATTGAATAAACGAACTGAGAATTTTTATTACAAGATGCAAAAAAAGTCATCTATTGGGAGTAGTTTAAAAGCCTTGTTGGCAGTATCATATTTTTTTTTTATGTATTTTGTTTGTTTCTTTGTTGTTGATGTTGTTATTGATGCTGTTGGTGGGGATGACGTTATTGGAACTTGTGGTGTGGTGTTGTTGATAGTGGCGGATCCAGGTTTTTTAGACGGTAGGTACTTCTTAGCTTAAAAATAGTGGAGTCTAAACAATCAACACAAGTAGTAAGGGAGAAAAAAATAAAAGAAAGTTTAAAGTGAATAAGGAGAGAAGAGTTGGTTACCAAAATTAAAAAAATATATGCCGAGTGGGAGTTGAACTCAAGACCAAAAGAAATAAATAGCCTTAAGCACCCATAAACAACCACTAGGCAAACCAAACAACTCTTACTATGGGTGATCATTGATTAGATTATATATTTTTTTTTCTTAATTTCCATATACATATATAAAGTTCGATACGAGTTCAGTCTGTGCTCGCACACCCGGAGGACTCTATGTGGGTCTGCCCCTGGTTGTTGATGGTGTTGAAACATAGGATGTTTGCTTCTTTGTTGTTGATGATGTTGTTGGAACAAATGTTGTTATTTTCTTTCTTGTTGATGTTTTTTATTTATTCTATCTTTGTAGTTTATGCTGTTATTGATGTTGCAACAGACAGAGCAACTGTTGGAACAAATCAAACCACCAACAAGGCTGGTTTGATGTACTTCAACAGACTCCACATCTGTTGCATCAGACTCCACATCTGATGCAACAGACTCCACGTCTGATACAACAGGCTCCACATCTGATGCAACAAGCTCTACATCTATTGAAATAGATGGTAATGTTCTTTCTATGACATTAATTTTTTTCTTCTTCTTTGTAGATATAAGGAACTAAAAGTTGATCAATTTTTGCCAGACCATCATAAGAGGCTGCAGTAAAGATGGGTTTAGAGGAAGAAGCTGCATGCAGATGGAACCACTTTCTATGTGGGAGGTATGTATTACTGATAATGTTTTCGTGTAAACACATATAGAGTACACTGATTTTGTGAATGC
Source organism: Capsicum annuum (assembly GCF_002878395.1). Taxonomy (NCBI): domain Eukaryota; kingdom Viridiplantae; phylum Streptophyta; class Magnoliopsida; order Solanales; family Solanaceae; genus Capsicum; species Capsicum annuum. The sequence goes on from NC_061116.1 coordinate 182,209,137, forward strand.
TGTTTTTACCGATTAGTCATAGATCATTCAAACAAGATATCTAGAATTTTACAGTTAAGTTTGGTAGGTCTGAACTGATAAGGCTGAGGGACCATGAATATGGTTTTGATACCCTATTAAGATTTAATATTGCTTGTTGCTCATGTTTATTTGGCATGCCTTCTACAAACTTTCGCTGTGGCAAGCATTTCTGGCGATGGTGTAGACTTTTGCATGACAGATATATTGTCCTTTGTATAGGAGAAGAATGATCAGCAAAAAGGTTGAGATATTGAGATCGTTTAATCTGTTTACTAACTCAGACTAAGGTTTGGAGATCTTACCCCTCCTTTCTTATCTTGTGCATGCAAATGTGAAGAGTGCAAATCAAAACATGATGGAGTGATTAATACTGTTAATGCATTAACTACTGATGTAAAAGAATTGATATCTAACAGTAGTGTCATTCGATCAAAGAGGATTTCAGTTTCATTCACTCCATTTGATCAACAGAACTACTTGACACAGCGAAAGCTTATATCGAGAGATTACTGATTATGTCTTCTCAAGACTTGCTTCTACCAAAAAATTATTCTGCATTGAGTGCTGTACTATCGATATATGCTGTAACACCAGATTTATCAGCCGAGAGAGCATTTTTCTTGGAAAAACTCAAAGAAAACCTTCCATACTTCTCCTTGACCTTGCGTAGAGATAAGAAGGACAATGAGGAGTATTATAAGAAAGCTGCCAAGAAAATGGTCCTCGATGACAAACTCATAAAAGATCAGGAGCTCTATACAGAGCTCAACGACCACAATGACAAAATGATTGAATTGGAAGGGGTGACTTGACTTAGTCAGACAAGAAGCCATGACTGTTCATATCCCTTAATTAAATAAAATTGGTGAATTTTCGAATATGTAAACTAAAAAAAATGGATTGAAATACAACATTTTATCTTTTTATTGTATTTTGGAAAGAGATAGATTGGTAATTTGTTGCAAAATATATTCCAACTGTCAGATAACTTACAATATATTGATAATCTATTGCAACAGATGGATATATCAGTTTGCTTTTCCATCAGCTGTGACATCTGTTGCAACTTGCTAGTCATCTGTTTATTCAATTTCATTGAGAGCATTAGATTTTTTCAAATACTTCTTGGAAAAACTCAATTTTTTCTTTTGAATTTCTTCTTTTTTTTTTCTTTGCATCCTTCAAGCTGGCCTCCAAACTCACTTTTTTCTCTTGGATTGCTTTTTTTTTTTTTGAGGCCGGCTTGAAGGATACAGAGAAAAAATATTCATTAATAACTTGAGGGGCACGAGGAAGATGG